>NC_043961.1:39147418-39257418 GCF_902148855.1 Sphaeramia orbicularis
AGAAAGATAGAGGTCAAAAGTCCACACATTTTATTCCTCCATTTGGATTACAGATAGTTATATTTATTAAATAGATACAAATAAATACTTGAGTAAATCAGAATTAGCTTTATTGGCCAAGTACGTGAACACATACAGGGAATTTGGCTTTGGTTTTTCTATGCACACGTTTCAACATGAACCCAAAACAACATGAACTCAATCACGATTGAACATAAACCTAATACAGACAAACATTCGACTAGAGATGAGGACGACAATGGCATGAGATTTACAATGGAGTATGTACAGAGTGCAAAGTGGAGTTTTATACAGTGAGTGGATGTGTACAGGGATCCGATCTATTAGTATATATGTTTATGTACTGTATATATTATTTATGATGGCAATGGCAGACATTTTAGCAGCTATCAGTGCAGGCAGAACTTGGCTTTGATGTGTTTGGGTGTTTTAGTTTTCATCAGTCAAATCAACCATGGTTTAGTACACAGGTGTCAAAAATGTGGCCTGGGGCCCAAATCCGGCCTGCCAAAGGGTCCAGTCTGGCCCTTGGGATGAATTTGTGAAATGCAAAAATTACACTAAGATGTTAATCATTTTAGTTCAGGTTCCACATTCAGACCAATTCAATCTCAGGTAGGTCATAATAAAGTATAAATACTCACAACTCCAAATTTTTCTCTTTGTAAATGTTTTCATGTATTTACACTAAAACAAAGTATAATATTGCAAAAATATCTGAATCACCTGAACAAATATGAACAACCTGAAATATCTTAAGAGAAGTAAGTGCAATTTTAATAATATTCCACCTGTTACAAAATGTTTTGTGTATTTATAGATCCACTGTGAACTGTAAGTAGTAATGTACATGTGTAAATGATAAAATGAAGCATAATATCGTTAAAATTACACATTTTTTTTTCAGTTTGTTCATATTATTCACATTGTTTGAGAGGCTAGTTTGTAGATGCAATCATCTTCATAATGTAATTTTACTTTTTTCACTCTAAAACATAGAGAAAGGTTTGGAGTTGACATTATTTATATATTATTAAATTATAATTTTACTGGTTCGGCCCACTACAGATCAAATTTAGCTGAATGTGGCCCCTGAACTAAAATGAGTTTGACATGCCTGGTTTAGTAGATGAAAATAGAAACATATTTCTACCTAGATTTATTACAAATAGTTTAATGTTCAGGTCAACAATCATCCATTTAATCATAATTCTAATCAAATAGACAGTTAATTTCAGACACGTAGAACATTTTGTTGCAGGAATTAAAATCCACCGTTAGTTCTCTCAAATGTATTCCATAAACTGGTGCGGAACTGATCCAGGCATGAAAAATGACCAGAATGCAGGAAATGAAGGTTTTTTTGCACAGATGTTTTCACCTCAAACATCCGTGCGTGCATGCGTGTGTGTGTGTGTGTGTGTGTGTGTGTGTGTGTGTGTGTGTGTGTGTGTGTGTATGTGTGTGTGTGTGTGTGGACCCCATATAGTGTCATCTCAGCCTCGACCGTGTGTGGCATGACCTCCACTGTTGAAGCTCATTAACCCCACTAACTCCCAGCATGGCTCTCCTCACAGGGGTTACATGTTGCACAATATTCCATCATTTTCTGTGTTTTTGAAATGTGACATCTGGTACAGATACCTGGTCCCACATCCTTTGAGTAGTGCAATACATTTTACTGTTTCCTAGGTTAAATCATATTGTAAGTTTCAGTGTAATAGAAACATATCTTGAAAGACGTTAAACATGAAGGATAGAGTGGTTTTAAATATGAGCCAAATGGAACATATTCTACCAAATACAGCTGGTAAAACGCCTGTGTGTAAAACATGTTTATTCCGTGTTGTGAACACAGTGTACACACCACAGGGTGTGTATGCCCTGGCTGGGAATGAACACGTTTGAGTCAGGTCCTGACATTAGATATAGAAACATGATGGGTTTTAGCAGTCTGGTAGATACAAAGCTAAAGGCTGAAATACCTCCACACTGGCAGTAACAGACTCCATGCATGTTCCTCTCCTCTTTCCACCCACCCCACTTTGTCTCTCTCATATGGAATATTAATAACCCTAAAAAGCAAACACTTTCAGATGAGAGGAGTTTAAGACTGTCTTAATTTGTTTTCAGGCTGAGCCAACCCACAGCTTATGTAAATGACTGCACACATCACGTAACCCTCCCACAAAAATCGCCTACCTGATATGTCCAAAAACAATTATTGGCATAGTTTTTTTTTTTTTTTTTTTTCTGCAGGAATAAATGCAACTTTAACATTGAAGAAGAAAACACAGCACATTTTTATATAATATTGAAAAAAATCATTCTTGTACACTTGTAAATTACATTTTGTATTTTGTTATTCTGTTTCAACCATTAATGGAGCTTTTAGGGTTTATAATGTAAATAGTCATAGAATGTGATTTTAAAAATTGTACAGTGTATTTATTGAAGGGATACTAATGTTTTGAGCTTTAAACAGAATCATATGACTCAGCTGTAATGAAATGCATCGGTGCTAATGATAATGCATAGAAAAATTTGGACAGACATGCATTTTGTAGTTGAAACCAGGGCTGCTCTTTGATTAAAAATCTTTTTGAGCCTTCTTACCCATTTCATAACATCCCTTTTTTTTAGCAACATCATGAAATCACACAAAATTAAATCACATTACCTCTAACCAAAGGTGTTGAGTCCACCTGTCCTTGAGTCAAAACTCATCCATTTTCGGGTTGAACCAGCACACCAGTTCATCCTAGAGTTTACCCATTCACTTTAACCACCAGCAGATCCTTCCATGACAGACATACCAACATCATATGTAACAGGTTTAACAGATATAAGATGGCAGGTTAGCAATTCTGGTCAGTGTTTTGTATGGTAACATATTTCTAAGCATTCATAAGTGGTCACCTATATTGTGGGACGCCACTACCAATTGTGGACTCCATGGAAGGTAAACGTTCTGGGCCCTTCAGAAAAGAAATTATCTGTGAATCTGTCATCTGAGTCGGGGGTGGGGGGGGTGAACGTACTGTAACAACTGGAGGTATAAGGGTGCATTTCAGAAGTACTGTAACAACCGCAACAGGCATGAAAATGAAAGTAAAACTTAACTTTGAACGTCCAATCTCCGGCTTCTATGCCTCTATTCTACTGCAGAGTTTACACAAAATTATCACAATTTTTTTTTTTTCCAACTTTTATTTATTTATTCATTCATTTTCTGAACCCGCTTTATCCTCACTAGGGTCACAGGGGTCACTTGGAGCCTATCCCAGCTACATAGGGGCGAAGGCAGGGTACACCCTGGACATTTCGCCAGTTCATCGCAGGGCTGACACATAGAGACAAACAATCACTCTCACATTCACACCTATGGGCAATTTAGATTAACCAGTTAACCTACTGGTGCATGTCTTTGGATGGTGGGAGGAAGCCGGAGTACACGCAGACACGGGGAGAACATGCAAACTCCACACAGAAAGGTCCCACCCACCGTCGACTGGTGTTGGAATCGAACCCAGGACCTTCTTGCTGTGAGGCACGAGTGCTAACCACTGCACCACCGTGTCGCCCGTGTTTATTTATTTAGTGCTAGACAAATATTGTGACATGGGTAACATTAACGAACAAACAAACAAACAAAAAAAGTTCATAAGACATGGATATTTGGCAAAACAAAGACGGGTGTAAACAGAGGGGTATTTACAGGTGTGTTTGCGTGTGTGTGTGTGTGTGTGTGTGTGTGTGTGTGTGGATATATATGTGTGATTATGTATGGTTATTTTGCGTGTGTTGGGCATATTCAAGTGGAGAAAGAAGAGGGAATGAAAACAAAATTGACAATCTAGTAAGTGCAAGGGTCAAAAGCGAGAAATCATTAAAGGGTTTTCAATAATGAAAGAAGCTTAAGGGGAAAAAGAGGATAGAAAGAAAGGAACAGAAAAGGGAAAATGAGAGACAAAAAAAAAATCAGTAATCCCAGTAATTTCAAATACAATAATAGTGACAGCCCCCCCCCCTTTTTTTTTTTTTTTTTTTTTCTTATTTTCATTACCATTATCATCACTCCAATTTCTAGATTTCTGTAATATACATTAATTGACTTTTGTTTTTGGAGGTGGAAAGACCAATGATTTGAGGAAATGCTGGGTCCCATTTGTCATGTTCACCCCCTCCCCCTTTACGGCGCCCCAGTATATATTCACCAAATACCTAAAGCTGGTTTTATTTCCTCTAGAATGAAGTAAACCACTTTGGATCATATAATGCTGTTCAAACTCTCTACTTTTTTCTCATTATAAAAGGCTTTACATTTGTTTATATAGCGCTATGTACAGGGGTTGGACAAAATAATGGAAACACCTTCACCTCAAGATGATAATGCCCCAATCCATACAGCTAGAATTGTTAAAGAATGGCATGAGGAACATTCTAATGAAGTTGAGCATCTCGTATGGCCGGCACAGTCCCCAGACCTCAACATTATTGAGCATTTATGGTCAGTTTTAGAGATTCAAGTAAGACGTCGATTTCCACCGCCATCGTCTCTAAAAGACTTGGAGGGTATTCTAACTGAAGAATGGCTTAAAATTCCTTTGGAAACAATTCACAAGTTGTATGAATCAATACCTCGGAGAATTGAGGCTGTAATTGCCGCAAAAGGCGGACCTACACCATATTAAATTATATTTTGTTGATTTTTTAAGGTGTTTCCATTATTTTGTCCAACCCCTGTATATTTCATTGCTGTTACTTTTGAATATGACATTTATTGCATTGCATTTGCCAGCATTAAAATAGTTCCAGTACAATTTCTCTTTTTTTAAGTTTAGTATTTTTTGGCTCTTCTGAATTTTTTAAAGTGCAACTGTGGGAAAATGTTAAAAATGGATGGAAACTACTTTTGTTAAAGCGTTTGAGATTATTGTAATTTCCAAGAGAAATGCTAAAAATGTCAAACCTAATCTAGATTAGTTGATAGGAAAAAGTTGTTATTCATTCAGATATGTCGACATGTATACAGTGGTCATATTTTATCCTGCCAAATGGAGAAGTGGAAAATGTAAACAGACTGTATATGTGCATGTAAGCTCACACACACACACACACACATAGACAAACACACTGTCCCACGACTGTCCTCCATATGCTGCTTTAAAAGGCTCTATTTTCTGCTTGACTGAGCGATAAGTTTAGGTGTCTTTCTTTCTGTCACAATGCATTTGTATAGCATTGTGTGTGTGTGTGTGTGTGTGTGTGTGTGTGTGATGTGGATATAGGTCATATATCTGAAAGTCAAAGCTGTTGTCTTCTTAAACCCTTAATGGTTTGAAAAAGTGCATCTTATTCTCCTTGATGGGAGTCACAGTGTGTGTTTGTATGTCTGTGTGTATTTGTGTGTGTGTGTGTGTGATTGACCTCTACATGTGTGTCATAATGGCCATTCTAAAATAGTGCAACGTCCATATGGCGACCTTTGAGACTCGGGGTTTGGTTGCTTAGTGCTACCTTGACAGTGATCTCATACACACACACACACACACACACACACACACACACACACACAGTACACTATTTTACAGTGCATGCATATGGGGGATATTCACATTTGGAGTAGACCACACATTAAGGTCCACTGAATCCACACCCTCAGACGACAAGTGTGTATAGGCATAGGCTCTTCATCTGTGGCTGTTGTACACATAGCTTTACATACACACACGCATGCCCATTTTGTCCTTGCTGTGTTTGTTAGGCTCGTCACTTGGGCCAACACGACAGCAGGGAGGAAGGACAATCTGTCTTCTCTCCTCCAACAAAGGACTGACAGAAAGATTCTGTTCCAGACCAAACCAATTGAACAATGAACCCAAACTTTTGCCTCTGTAAAGTTTTCCCTGTGCTTTGCTGTTATTCAGGACTGGTTTAGATGTCTGTGATAGATTGTTTTGCAGTGCCAATGATGTTGGAAGGCAGGTACATTTTACCCAGTGCATTTCTGTTAGTACAGATTTGGACAGGTCTCATCCATCTTGGCTAAAGGATAAACTGACCTGATGGCAACTGAGGGATCTGGGATTTCTGCCATTCAGAAGTGCAGCCGTGACTTCTTACGGCTTACTTTCAACTGCTGACAATTTTTCTTTCAAGTAATTTTGAGGAAAAATAAATATTATTCCTGTTGCAAGCTGTTGTTGGTACCGCATTCACATAAAAAGGGCTAAAAACATGCCTACTGTGGGAGACTAAAAAGGGGTAATCAATTTTAAAGCGAAAGACATATTTAAACTCAACAGCCAAACAAGCACCACCACCTCCTATTAGAGAATTTTAGAGCATGATTAGAAATATGTTTGCTGTTTTAAAATCATATCAACAAACATCAATATCAAGTGTTTCTATCCATTTTTGTAAAGAAAGTATTATTTTGTCACTGTCGAAGGATGTGGCCATTACGTCTATGGTAAAACTAGTGACATAACCTTGGAAGAGTCAAGATTTTCAGATGCCAGAAGTTTAAGACTGTCTTGAGGCACCCCACAGCTTAAAGACTAGTGATGTTCAATACCATGGATTTCCGTTCCGATCCTATACCGAGTAAAATCCAGGGTGGTATCGTCGATACCGATCCCATACCAGTACTTGGTACAAATACACTTAATGTCTGGAATATCTAAAAAAAAAAAAAAAAAAAAAAAAAGTGTATTTGAAATCATAACTTCATAAAGAATACAAAACATGAGAGTAATTATTGTTTAATTATTAAGAACTATTATAAAAATGAAAACTTGCATATTAACCCATAAAGACCCAGCATGACTTTTGTGGCAGTTCCCAAATGAAATCTTCTCTATATTTATCCTTTTTTGTGATTTATTGCAATTTGTTCTAATATTATCCTATGTATTTTGCATTTTATCAGAATAAATCATCTATTTTTCCATATTTAATTTACTAATCATGTAGGTGTTCATTAAAGCTCAGGCTGAAGTTGAAGGTTATTATATCAAAAACAGAGAAAACGGAAGAAAAAGTCACTTTTTTAGTCAAATCTATCAATAACTGAACATAAACCCAGTGTCCTCATCCACTGTCATTGATCCAACACCATGGGTTTTACTGGTGAATCAATGTTGTAGAAGATGACAGTGTTTCCACGGTACCTCTGAAGCCTTTGAATGTCCAAATGGGTCATATCTGATGACCATGAAAAGATGACAAACGGCTTTTTACACCAATTATTTACATGGATTGATAGGATTAGTGGAATAACAGGTATGAAACAGTTACATCAGTGGTTGGCTTTGGTTAAAAGTGGCTGTTTGGGTCTTTAAGGGTTAATTCACGTTACATGAATGTGTTAACATGAAACATGAAAATACTGAACATGTAGCACTTCAACAAAACATCTACACTTCCCCTCATTCACAAATTTTTGTTAAGGAACAGCATATTTACTGTTTTCCCCTTCAGTCTGTTCTGTTTTTTGCTCAGACCCTCTCCTGCCTTTGAACAGACTCTCTCTGCTGATACAGAAGTGGCAGTCAGTCCCAGGTATCTCACTGTTAGTTTGCTCAGGGCTTAGGGCTGATCTTCTTGCCACCAAACCAAGAGACTAAGTCAGAGTTGACTGACTGAGAAGCATGACGCTGTACACACTTACCCAGGTGGAAGAAAACGTAGTTCCCACTTCCCACCAATCACGTATCATTTGGCCAAGATCCCAATAGTTTAGCGACTTTCCACTGTGTTCCTGATGTACATTACCTCAAAGGACCGAAGTATCAAAAAGTATCAATATTTTGATTTGTGAATCGATTCTAGAGTGTCCAAGTCTGGTATTGGATATATCGATATTTCAGTATCAATCCACACATCACCTTTAAAGACAGTAGTCCCTTTTCCAGTGGACATCTGCACAAAACTTTACCAATATTTACTAAATGTCAAAAAAACAGAAGTGCATAATGTCGGTTTTTCCATTAAATCAGAAATACGATAATGTGTTTATTTATTGTAACAAGATGACATGAGAAGTCATTCCATAAGCGTGGTGATGAACACAAATATCATGTTGATTTACAGATATATTCATTATTGTTATATATTACCCCTTTATCCCGTACTAAATTAAAAATGATTCAGTTTCCTGCTGTGTCCACACAAACCGCGCCATGTTTCTTTTAAAACTCTTCTTCTTCACTTGTTGTAATGTCCGTCACCATCTTTTTTTTTCTTTTTTTTTTTTTTTTTTTATTCATGTGACTCTAGTTGCGGACAAAGGTCTTTCCATTGCAGTTTTGCATGATATACCAATTCGCTACACCCGAAAAACCACCTCTTGTCAGTGCAAAAACGTATAATCTGAAAACGAGAGTTTTGGCAAAATTGTCATTTTTCCATTAGGTACATTTTTATGCGCAAGTTATAATCGCGCAATTTGAGGGTCAATCGAAAAGCGACTAGTGTAAGCAATTCTTGAGCAAGACTGTTGATATTTAAACTTGATACAGAAGTTCAATCAACCTCAGCTGATTGACTGGAAGGGTGTAATGTAATATGGAGTACTTCAATTGACACTTTTAGTGCGCTATTAAAATACTTCTACTACTCCTACTACAAAGAAAAAAACACAGTTACTATAGAACAAGAATTAAAACTTAAATGAAGAAAATTATGAAGAGCTTCAAAATATACTGAATATGTTTGGACTTTTAATCAAATGTGGCCTACCTTCAGGCATTTCCATACATAGCTAACCTCTGGGACATCTTATATTTAGCATCAGTGCCCTAAGTGGTCACAGGGGTCTGTTGCACACTATCAGCTGATTGTCTTTTCCTTATTATACACATTACTCTTTCAGCTTCTGCCCGCCCATATGTCAGTGTACAAGCTCTGGGCATCAGCCCATGTGTGCTGGCATATTTCTGTGTGTGTACATGCATCCATATTAAACCATTTCCCTCTGTGTGTGTCCATGTATACGCTCAGGCCCTGGCAGAAGGACAGACGGCCCCTTGGGAAACAGCCAAAAAGGATGAGAATCGCAACAAGAATCGCTATGGCAACATCATCGCTTGTGAGTACTGTAATGACACGGATAGAAATTCCTGTTGAACTTTCGCTAAAGGGAACTGGGAATTTCTTTTAGTTCAGTTTGACCCTTGAATTTAAATCTGTGGAATTTATCATTTATTTTGTACAGATGTTGTTTTTGTTGTTTTGTCAGGTAATTTGGTTTAGTTTTGGTGAGCAGTGACACAGTAACACAAAAATTCATTTATCCTTGTAATGGGTGCATTTGGCCTGATGTGGGTTTGGTTTGGTGTGTTTAGTTTTTCTTGAACTAGCTGGTTGTTCCCTGTTTGACTGAATGGTACAACTACAATAATCATATAATTATAAGACAGAAACCTGCCAGTCTGACTACACTAACCCCGTAAATGTTTCATTGTTACATTGATGAGGTTCAGTTCTTTAATGAAGTGAATGAATTAAATAATGATGTGACTTTATGAACCTGTGATAAGGCTGACTTGAAACATAAAATATTGAAACATTTATTAATAAGTCCAAATTTATCAAAGCAAAACAACATGTTTAACTAGGCAATGACACGTTCTCAGTTGTTAACGTGCTCATTTAATCACATCAAGAGCTGTCCTTTTTCACAGTGTAATATCAAAGCCAGTTCAAACTCTTGGCTTCAACTTTTTAGGAAATACCACAGAAAAAAAGAAGGCTTTTACTGTGTAGAAGAGAAGGATTCTATTTGATTCTGTGCTGTAATCAAAGCTGGCAGCTTTCATTTTATCCAGACAGACTTTTGTCAGAATAAAGCTTCATTTTTGAGCAAAGACAGGACTGCTGTAATGATGTGCAGAGGGAAGATGTGTAACATGAACAGTGTGTGTGTTAGGTCATTAGAAAGTGAATCAGCTTATGAATATGATGCTGTGTGATGTGTTCAGTGTGCACAAATGATGCCTGCCTGCTTGTCTGTTCCGTCTGTGTACACACATTTTATGTTGTAGAAGGTGACCTCAGGCCTTGACTGCTCTGGAACAGAGGAAGCACTTTGTGAGGCAGGAGGTCTGGAAACCTAAATACACACTAGCCTAGGGTGACCAGGTGCTTACGAGCCACATGTGGGACAAGGAGTGTGTTTGTGTGAGACAATGTGGGACACGTAACCGTAATGCTGGAACAAAGTCTAGATCTTTAAGCAATGTGCGTCTTATTGTCGAGTTTAGAAATATGAATAACAACAGTTTGATTTAGTTGCATATTTTTGCACTGGGCATTTATTTTTTGCTTATTTTGCACAGGTTTCAACGACTTTTTTTGCTTGTAAAAACAAAACAAAAAAAAATCTACTTTCAAAAGCTCAAGAAGAAACCTCAAGTTTCAAATATTGTAATTAAATATTTTTAGAAAATCAGCTATTTTTTTTTTCATTATTATTATTATTTGAGTACATGTTCTCAACCCTCAAAGGTAAACTATGTACAAAACAAAAAGGTATAACTTGATGTGAAATGAATTTGTCAGTGATGTGAATACTTTTACATGTGAAACATTTCTGTTTAGATTAATGTAAACATATACACCTTAAAGTGTCTTGTCTTATTGATGAAGTAGTGGAGCAAGCCCTCTCCTCCAGCCCATTTTTCTTTTTTTAATTTATTTTACATGTTCTATATATGACAAAAAATCTTGAATAAGCATTTTTTCATTTGATGTGTGGATATTTTCAGGTGTAACAATTTTGTATCATGTGCTTTTCCAAATAAGCAAAGAATTTAAAAAAAAAAAAGCCATAACTGACAACATTTTAACAACTGTTTCCTCTTACAGACAACCTAAAATTACTTGGACCAAAAACCTTTGTGCATCCATAAACAGAACAGTCAAACATTTAGCATTCTAACACAGTAATAACAATAGAATAAGATAAAGTAAATATCCTGTGGAATTTTGTCAAAAATTAAATATCCACATACTTAACAAAAGCATATTTTGTCGCCTCGAGTCTCTCAGTTCAAACTCCAAACTTAAAAATACGCAAAAGGGAATATGGTTAAAATCTAACCAAACATCAAATGCAATACAGTGTGTCGCTTCAAGCCATACTCACCTCTTTGCGCGATGGAGAAATAAGTCTGACATAGTCCACAGAATACCCTCTGTGAATCATCCCCCACCGCTTTCACCCATAAACATTTTCCCATTCTTATCTGTAGTTGCATCTTCTTTTTTTTGTGCGGCGTTTCCATGATTTCCGCCAGTATTTGCATGCCGGTGTCTGAGGTTTTTGCCCTTGATTTTTGTGTGTCAGTGGGCGGAGCTCAGGAGGACACTGGGGACAGGTTGATGGACTCCTGACCCCATGTGTATGTTGGTTGATTGACAGCAGACAACAGCCAATGGTGATAGCGCTGTCACCGCTATAAAATGAAAGTCATGTTTGGAGGAAGGCGACTGTCCTGCACTTTGGAGAGCCAGAGCCAATCAAATGCAGGACATTGTCTCAATTTGCGGGACGTGGAAAAAATGGCCATAATGCTGTGCAGTCCCGCATAAAACAGGACACCTGGTCACCCTACACTAGCCTCATAATTGTATGATTTTAGGGCGTTCTGTACTCCGGTCTGATACCAGTTCAGACCAGTTTAATGATGATGCAGTGCACTGTTTCAGCAGCAGTAGCTCTTTGTACACTCTGTACTTCTGTTGTAGCTGCCAGCTTTTCAGGTATTTTTGTCGTTTATTCGTAGCTCATTTATTACAGCCGCATTCCTGCTGTTTAGTCAAATGAAATGTAAAGAGCAGTTCTGTGGTTAAAAGGAGGCAAATGCATGGACTATAGAGACACGATTTACCAGGAAAATAGCTGATATTAATGTTAGATTTCATGGTAACAGGAAAATTATTGCCATAAATACTGAGAAAAACACCCACTGTAAAATAAAGAGTAAAAAATAAAACTATTTCAGACGATAAAATAAGTAAACAAGTAATGAACAATGCAAACTAAAATGTACAGCAAATTGAAAGACAGGTAAAATCAGCTCATTTTCAATTGCCTCCAGAGTTAATTGTTCATCTTGTACAACAATAAAATGAACAGTATTGGGCCTTCTGATGAATAATTGCTTTGTGAATCCCATAGCATGCATTCTTTCATCCATCCTTTTTTAACTTCAATAAACTGAGGCTTTCCTCATAATGACTGGGGAAAAAAATTAACTAAAATTAGTCAATTCCTCAAAATAAAATGATTTGGGTCCTCATTAAACTGATACAGTGAGTGTAATGTTTTACAAGCAGCCTCTGGCAATCTGAACTGTTGAACGCTCAATAGCGTAATATGCTAAGTGAATCATGCAACTGAACCACTCATTAAAAAAAAAAAAGATCTGAACCGCTCATTAAAAAAAAAAAAATCTGTACACATCTTCTGTGATTTAGCATTTAAGCGGTAAACAACCACAACCTTTTCTTGTTAGTAGTTAATCTCTTTTTGTCTAGGGGTCCAAAAAACAGAGAATCATCATTTTCTATGTAACTGACCAATTACATACATTTTATAACATATTGTAACAATGTATATTATATAATTAACTTTATCTAAGTGGGGCTAAGTTCAGCCCCAGTGGTGTAATACCTAACACCACCAGGAAATGAGATGTCCGTCAAATGTGATCTGCCATGTGGATGTTTTTGGATGGGATAATGACTGTTACTGTTCCTTCAGCCTTTTGTAGATGCTTCATGACACCCTCAACTTTGATACTGTATGAGCATTTTTACTATTTAAAGCCAGATTTCCAGATTGATCTCTACTACCTGTTCACTGAAATGACAGATTGAGGATGTTTAAAAGATTCATCATCGTATAATTTAGACCCACTTTTAGTTTGTAATCATATGGGGGGGGGGGGGGGGGGGGGGTGTTTATGGCATTAAACACACATGCACGTACATCCAGAGGACTGTCCTTCTCTTACATTGTGCTGTTCCTCTGTGCTTCCTTGTGCACGGATGTGTGCACGTGTGTATATATCTCATTGGTTTTGATGTCACGGCAAAGACGCTGCACTAACCTGAAGGCTCTAAAATGAAACATTGCGCAGAAATGAAATAGCCTGTCAAGAGCTTGATAGCCAACAGGAATTATGATAAATTTGCTATTAGTACAAATCCTTTAATTACAAGGGCCTGGTAATGGAAACTGTCCATCTTGCTTGCTGTGATTGTACAAAGGCTCATTTTCTTGAGAAAATGTTTTAAAAGGCCCCCAAGGAAATGACTTTGTGCAATGTCTTTATTAGAACAAGGGAATGTGGGGAGACGGGCAGACAATCTGGCTGGAGCCAAAACTTTAAATAATGGTTAAAGGTTCTGTTCCCTTTTTCTTCTGTCAGGTTAAACTTTAATTCCCTGTTGTAATTACACATTTGCTTTTTTCTTGGAGTAGTTAAAGCTATACTGTACAATCTGGCATTTTTACACTTTTCTTTTGTAGTCTTAAAATGCTCCTAATAAGCATGCGGCAAACTAAAATGTAAAAGAAATCCACCAGGTTTTGAAACTCAGAAATGTGTAATTCTCATATATTTATGATAAAAATCTGACCAATCATTTTATTTGACCCAAATGAAATGATTGGCTGAGCTTCCTGTCTGTCATCCGTTGCCGCATCCCGTGTCAGTTGCCTACTGCTGCTACTGCTTGCGAATCATGTGCCTCTGTGGCAGAGCAGCAGAGGGGTCTTTGAAAGATATCAAGGAATGGCAAAGAACTTTCAATGACCAAACCAGGCCATTTCCGCCCCCGGCTGCTCACACAGAGAATAAGATGCACAAAAAGACTGTAGCACAAAAAGGTGCTCAAAAAAGAATTATCAATGCGGCAAGAGGCAAGACGCGTATGTACATTGGGTTTGCCTTCGAGTGATGGTGGAGGCGAAAACAGCTTCATCCAGAGCTGAGAAGTGAAGAGATGGTCACAGAGTTTCTGCTGGACAGGTACTTTCAGTTTGTCTAATCATAGAACACAATATTACATGTGATAACGCATCATCTAGATCACAGGTGTCAAACATGCGGCATGGGGGCCAAATCCGGCCCGCCAAAGGGTCCAATCTGGCCCATAGGATGAATTAGTGAAATGCAAAAATTACACTGAAGATATGAACAATCGATAGTGTAAAAATCATTTTAATTCAGTTCCACATACAGACCAATTAGATCTCAATTGGGTCAGATCAGTAAAAAAGTATCATAATAACCTATAAATAATGACAATTGCAGATTTTATCTTTGTGTTAGTGAGAAAAAGTAAAATTACATGAAAATGTTTAGATTAACAAACTATCCTTTTACAAAAAAATGTGAATAACCTGAACAAATATGAACAAACAGAAATATCTTAAGAGAAGTGCAATTTTACCGATATTATACCTAGTACCACATGTTTTGTGTATTTGTAACAGTAATGTAAGTTGTAACGCACATGTGTAAATGATAAACTGAGGCAGAATATTGTTAAAATTGCACTTGTTTTCTTAAGACATTTCAAGTTGTTCATGTTATTCAGATTTTTAAGGAAACGTAGATGTAAACATTATCATATTATAATTTTACTTTCTTCACTGTTACTATTTTACTGGTCCGGCCCACTTGAGATTATATTGGGGTGAATGTGGCCCCTGAACTAAAATGAGTTTGACACCCCTGATCTAGATGCTATCAGCTACTATAGTTCTGTAATGTGCAGTGAAGATTAGCGTTAGCGTCAGTGTTAACTTCACCGTTAGTGTAAACAAACCAAGTGTGTAGCATTAGCGATCACTTTAGATTTAGCTGTAGCGTCAGTGTTAGCATCAGCACTTGCAGCAGCCTCAGTGTTTATTGTGAAGTTGTCATTAATCCTGCTCTCAAATACAACTCCGGATTGCATTTGACTGTTGGTCGTATAGTAACCAGAGCTAGTTCAGCACAATGCTAGAGGACTTCTCTGGCTAATAGATAAGTGTCAGAGGTCAGGCAGGGGGAAGCGGTTGGACTTTCATGACGCTCATGTTCACATTTTTACTAAGGGCTGTGCGACACGGCAGATCGGAAGGTATAGCTTTAAGAATCGCAATCTGAGATCTGATCTTAACCCATAAAGACCTTTGTGTGGCCTTTGTGGCAGTTCCATAATGAATTTTTCTCTCTATTTAGCCTTTCTTAAGTGATTTATCACCATCATTATCCTCTGTACTTTGCGTTTCTACAATAAAAATCAGGTATTTTCCCATGTTTAATTTACTGCTCATGTAGATGTTCATAAAAGCTCAGATTAAAGTTAATTGTCATAATATCAGAAACAGAGAAAGAATAAGGAAATGTTACTTAATTATTAAGAGCTATTATAAAAATGAAAACTTGTATATTAACCCATAAAAACCCAGCACAACATTTGTGGCAGTTCTCAAATGAAATCTTCACTATATCTAACCTGTCTTAAGTCATTTATCACTATTTGTTCTAATATTATCCTCATTTATCCTTATCTGCGTTTTATCAGTATAAATCATTTATTTTCCCATATTTAATTCACTGATCATGTAGATGCTCATAAAAGCTCAGATTAAAGTTGAGGGTTATCATATCAAAAACAGAGAAAACTCAAGAAAAAGTGACTTTGCAGTCAAATCTCTCATTAACTGAACATAAACCCAGTGTGTCCATCCGCTGTCATTGATCCAACTTCATGGGTTTTACTGGTGAATCAATGTTGTAGAAGATGACAGTGTTTCCACGGTAACTACAGAGCCTCTGAACGTCCAAATGGGCCATATCTGATGACCATGACAAGATGACAAACTGCATTTTACACCAATTATTTACATGTATTGATACGATTAGTGGATCAACAGTTATTAAACATTTTATCATGGTAGATGATTTTGGTCTTTGATTTGGGTCTTTATATGTTAAAAAAATATATCTCACTTTCTTTCATGCACTCTCTCACAAACTGTACAGCTTTGCATGTTAGACCAGTGTAGGTCTGCTTCCCACCACAACTTGTAGATATGGACAGCACAATGCCTCACATGATAACAAGTGACTGGCAAGATTCAATCAGAAGGAAGTCCTGTGAGCAAATGTCATGCCGTCTGTGAGGAAGATGAAGCCTGGGCAGCACTGGACCTTCCAACAGAACAATGAATCCAATCATACCTCAAAGTCCACCAAGACTTGGTTTCAGAATAAGTCCTGGAAGATACGAGTGGCCATCACAATCACCTGACTTGAAAAACGTGGCTGCAGCACGCAAACACGAGAATATTAACTCTTTCAATGCCATGGGCCGATTAAATCGGCTTTACGAATACAACCTTTAAAGTGCCACGGGCCGATCAGATCGGCTTTGGAGAACACGTCATATTTGTGTACAAACAAACCATCCACCCCCATTTCTTTCTCACATTTCGATGACGTTCTTTCAAATCTTCTTGCAAATTACGATCAATAATGAATCAGCTGTGTCCGGTGCGTTTTGAATCTAAGTAGCAATCGGTCGGATGTTACCGAGCGGTTTTTGACCAAGGAAGAGCTCGCGTTTCGTTTTCTGCTTGGGAAATTTTATGAATGAATTTATGAATGAAATCATATGCAAATTAGATGGCCATTTTGTAGTAATATCGTAAACACAGCGATCTGTCAAAACAGTCCCATCTGCTAGAAAATGAGTTCTGATGACGATTCAGACTTCGATTATAAAAACGACGCGAAATACTGAAAAACAGCCAAATTCTGTGGCACTTTTAAGGCTTATTAGCCCCTTAACTGTCTGGCACCGAAAGAGTTAATGAACTGGAGGCGTTTGCCCTTGAGGAATGGACTCAGATTTCCCAGGAACGCTGCTAGAAGCTGATGTCTGTCTGAGCATCACGTTTGCTGCAGATTTTAACAGAAACAAAGTGCTCTACTAAAGCACTGAAGTTCTACAGATACTTTTCATGAAGGGGTTGAATAAGTTTGAGACTGTAGTAAAAATTGAAAAAGGCATTTTGTGTTGAGTGGTAAGAAACCACTTGCAATATTAGTTGTGTTGCGCTATTTAAATTATTCCTGTTTGATTTGTTTATTGCAAATAGCAGCTAGTTTGTACATTTTGCCAATAAACCTAATTTGCAGAGGGTGGATGAATCATTTTGATTGCAACTGTAAATGCGGATTGTGGCATTAATTATGTTGCTTTGCATATTTTCTCTGTTAAAAGAATGACTTCTATGGGGAGAGTTCTGGACCCCCTTCATTTGGCAGTATGCACAAATATTTTGAGATTTGTTTTTTGATTAGTTCGGTGGTTTAAATTTGCATCCATTTCTCATTTGCCTGTCAAATCAAAGTGTCTTGCTTTAATGAACCTGAGTCTGCCATGACTGCAGCACAGGAACATTGTACAATTTTTGATATTAAACAATATTTTTCTTCTGAAAACAGAAAAGGAGTCAAACTTTACATTTCAGTATAATGCTTGTTTATTGAGCGGTTTATATTCTGTCAGCAGTGAAATACTCAATGAAAAGCAATCATATATCAGATATTCCAATACATTGGTGAAGGAAATAAAATACTCACATTCTTTATTTACATTGCAGCCTTTTCAACACTGAAACATTTACATCCACAAAAAAGGTTTTCCCCAGTATTCCTGTTTAGATACAATTGTGCAGATACCTGTCTGAAAAAAGTTCTTTTTGATTTGAATTATTTGTCCTTTCCTTTCATGAACAGTAATAGACAGTGACTATTTAACCAGACCATTCCTTTTGATTGGGTTCCTCAAACAGGATTTAGTCCAATTTCAACCCTAAATTGGACAATGTCAGAGTAACTACCAGATTTGTATTTTTACAGGTGAATTTTGGATTCTGGTTTAAAATAATCTCATTCTGTAAACACTAGAATAGTTGCAGTCTTTATACTCAACACAGTCTTAAGCTTAACTCATTTTATCTTTTGTGTCCAAGTTAAGAAGTGTTAACCTTGTGTTTGGATTCGGATGACTGATTTTGCATGTCAGGATGGTCTTTATCGTTTTTTTTGTTTTGTTTTGTTTTTGTTTTATATTAGTGATATATATAAGGCTTTTATCAACATCATGACTTCCTACGACAGCATATTAGGGTCACATAAAAAAATAAAAACACTTGTCACTATGAGAATAAAGTCATAAAATATCGAGATAAAACCCGTAATTTTATGAGAATAAAGTCAAAAACAAAAATAGTCATAATTTTATGAGGAGGAGGTCCTAATATTATGAGAATAATGTCATAATTAAAAACAGGCGGGAAAAATGTCATAATATACGAGAATAAAGTCGTACCCACTCATCGCATAATGGAGAACTTGGAACATTTAATGACGTTCTGCTTTCATTTGGGGTTTACGCATGGTGAAATACTGAGCCTATTAGCCCCACCCATCATCAACACATTAGCATCATTCTAAGGACTTTGAAGCGAGTTTTCACATGTTTGGGTTTGTTTCGTCATAAGAACCAAACAGATTTGGAGCAAATTACTTAACTTCCTTAAAACTTACAATTTCTAAATTATGACTTTTTATTGCACTATTGTGAATTTATAATCAAAATATTCTGACTTTAATTTCATAAAAGTACATTATTTTTGTTAAATTATGAATTTTTTTTTAAACTACAACTTTATTCTCATAATATTATGGCTTTATTCTCAAAACATTACAACCTGATTCTCATAGTAATATGTGTTTTTTATTTTTCCTATGTGGCCCTAACACTCCGTCGTAACTTTCCTCTCGATCAGATTGAAGGGAACAGTGACGACTGTGTGAGTGACAGTGGGAAGGCTTTGAGTCTAAGTCTTAGTGAAGACCAGGTTCAAATGGTAACTCTGTTTACTGGTTACATCGGGATTCCAGGTGCTTAGAAAAGTCATCCTGGTCTCAGCACCTCTAACCTAAGCAAATGCCTCATGGAGCCTTTGCCAGATCACAACAATGAACTGCATTTGCCAGCCCGGCTTTACCAGACTTAAAGCAACACTCCAGTCCTAACCTTCCCAATCCCTTATCAGAGACAGGCTTGTGTGTGAGCCTCTATCCTTATGAGGTCTTTTGACTTGCAGTTCTTCCTTTTTCACACATACTTTTCACCACTTCTCTCCTCTCTCTGTCTCTGGCTCAGTTTGGAAAGGCCTGATTGGAGTTGAAGTGTTAACACACTCTTCCTTCGGCCATCTGCCAAACACAAACGTTTGATGCCATGTTGAAATCCCCTCAGTGTGTTGAATAAATGTTAATCTACCAGCCTCCTGCACTGTCCTCCTGTCCCTTTCACTATTCCACTGTTTTAGAATAGAACAGAATACAATACAATACAATACAATACAATACCATACAATAGCCTTTATTGTCATTGTGTGTACAATGAAATTAGTGCTACTCCAGTCAGTGCAACAATATGAATAAAACACCAGTACTACAGAAAATAAGAACAGAGAGAATTTAAAACGACAAAACTTAAAATAAGATAAGAAAATAGAAGGGAAATTATACGATTTTACAAGTAACATAGGAATAGAGCTAAGTAGAATAAAAAATAACAAGTGGTACCAGGCACAACAAACCTTGCCCCTCACATGTACTGTAGCTTATTTTGGCATCGATCCAGCTGATGTCATCATGTCTATGTGTATGCTGATGTCAGCATATCAATTGCCTCCATATATGTGCCAATTTTGAAGGAAATTTAAACAAAATTGATGTATTTATAGACATTTGAAATTTTGCCCCGTTTTAAGTAAATGGGGGAAAAAAAAGAATTTAAAAAAATTCATAAAATATTTGAGCCAACTTTTCCCAAAATGTAATGCCATCTATTCTGGGTCACTGGCCATCTATAAACACAATTTGGTATGAATTCAACAACAGACAAATAAACAAACAAACCAATCAAAAACTTGCCTCCACTTTGGGGGGACGGGGAAACAAGATAAGAAAATAGTAACATAGGAATAGAGCTAAGTAGAATAAAAAATGAAAATGGACAAAATATGAATAGATGCAGATTTACAGCATTAACAGTATGTGTATCTGTGAACAATATTAAAAATATTAACATTATGTATTACCCATGAAAACACTATGTAAACAGTATATATGAATGAACTACGTCCATATAAAAAATAGAGCATTTATTTTTGATAAATATTGAATCAATATTGCATACTTCCTTTTTTCCTCTGCTCTCCGTCATCCTCTTGTCATCTCCTTCTCTACTTTCTCACCTGCATCTTGTTTTTCTTTTCCATCTCTTCCTTCATATCCTTTCCTCTGTTCATATTCTCACTCATCTCTCCTCCTCTTTCTGTCCACCTCCTTCTCTTTCTTTTCTCTAGCTGTGCCATCTGTCTTTACACTTCCCCCTGTTTGGGTGTTTTTCTCCTCTTCTCTTACTTCCTCCTTGTTTCCTCTCTCTCCTTCCTCATTCATCCCATCTGATTACCTCTGACAGTTTATGGGTTGAGGCAAAGCGGTTTATTGTGTTTCTTCATCACAGGCATCTGTCTGCTTCTATTCCCTCCTCCCTCTCCTTCTTCCCCTCGTCCTCCTCCTCCTCCCTTTTTCTTCCCTTCCTCTTCCTCCTCTTCTCCTCAGCCCCTCAGTTCACAGAACAATATTCCCATATGGTCATTTATAATTCAAAAGAAATGTGTGTTCAAAATAAACAGATTTATCAGCTAGCATTTACATATGGGCAAAGAAGGGTTTATGTGCCCTTGTGACTATGTCTGTTGGTGTGTGTTGGGTTGGTTTTCATTTTATTTTGAACCATTATTGAAGCAGGTCTTCCCACTGAGTTCAAGTGAGACCTGATCAGAACAGGAGATCTGAGTGAAGTTAAAGACAGATTTAAGTGTTCTTCACTTATGTTACTCTGTATTTATGAATATATGTATGTATGTATGTGTGCATGGACTTCGTGTGTTACATAGTTTAGTTCATGTTCAACATTTCCATGTTCCCAATAATGATATTCTTCTGTCTTTAAGGACATGTTTACCTCTTCCATTCTTCTTTAGCATCACAGTGAACAATGTAACGATTGTCACACCTCAAGTGCTATATTTATTTGCATCTCTTCTGTGTATCACACCTATTTGATAGCTGTTTTTTCCTGCTTTTTTTGCACAGCTTATGTGGCAATAGTTTACAGCAGTTCACTGATCTGGTCTGGTCATTTTAGGGATAATTCTCTGTTTTAAATGACTATCTCCATATCTGGGTTTCATGAGTTGTGAAGGAAACTAGTGGTGTCAAACATTACTATTATTAGGCTAAACATATAAGCTACAAACATCCTAACTATGGTCCTCACCATCATGAGGAAGCATCACAATATTTCCTTAAAAACTCCCAACAACACAAAGAAATGTGGTTTGGTAAACCAGTGGAAGGTATAATTTACTATTTTTTGTGGCAAGAAGAATATTTGGATGAATCTGAAGAATTTATGTCACACTAAAATGTAATGTGTAAAAAAGATACTAGCAATACGACAAGTTCCTAATTCCCATATGAGCTTACGGTGTCTTATTTATTAGCATGACATGTAACCATGTTATTGTCATCATAATTCACATGAAGTCAGTACTGAGGGCCTGATTTACTACGACCACAAATAACGGGTGGCAGTTTTCTTCCTCACGCAAAAAAAGCACATGCTATTGATTTGCGTGTCACAGGTGATCAACTAAGATTGCCAGCACAAATGACAACAGGTGCAAAGTCTTGGAGACCACCCTATTAAATGAGGATTTTGTGTGCACTACTGGTTGTTGTCATGGAGACAGTACGCTGGAAAAACTGCTCTGGAATACGCCAGCACTAATGGCAACGGTGACTGGAATGATCTGGACGCAAGGAAATGTAGCATTGGAGGAGTTTAGTCATAGTAGGTATTGCATGACTCCTCCTTATGACTGGCCCCAAATCATCCCCTAGTTCGTCTAAGTTCTAAAATGACATTGCTGGACAGGCCATAAGTCTCAATTATTTTTTCTTCTGTCATTCCAAAAATGTTGACGTGGGCAGAACAGATTGGTTCTCTGCGTTGCCTTTGGTTGTGTCTATGCCGCCTCCTCGCCACAACTGCAGCCACTTTTATGCGAAGCTGTTCCAGTTAAAACCTGCCTTTCAGACGTGATAAATATAGACGCAGAATCAGCCACTGCAATCAGTTTCAGGTTTGGTAAATCACATTTTGCACGCTAAATAGATATTTGCATCTACTCCTCCCAATAATTTTGCGCATTCTGGCAGAAACGCCCATATTGCGTATTCATCAAGGCAAACACGCTAAAGGGGTTGAGCTATTTTGCCCATTTGAGAGACACAATCCTCAGTGCGTCCTGTTGGTAGATATGCTTACATAGTAGATGGGCTTACACGCACAAACCTTTTGTCAATCAGGCCCTTGGAGTTTTTGTTTTTTGTGGAGCTGAGCAGAATGTATAACATAAATACTCACCAAGGTGTTTATTTAATTTCACATTCAGAAAGAGTTTGTCTGACTTGCGCATTTATAATCACAATTGATTTGCTCATTGATTGCTTCATACTGCTTTTTTTTTTTCTTTCATCTCTGGGAATATTGCACAACAAACCTTGGATGAAAAAAATCGAAGGATTTTCTCTTTTGGGCAAAAAACACTTTTCAGACAAGCAGATCTATTGTTTATAATGTCTTCAGGTCACTTAACTTGGGCGAATTAATGTTCCTTTCACCGCCTGTAAGCTTCTGCCAAAACAGTATGCCTCTCAAAAAAAAATGCAGTATACTGTATCGATTTTTTTGTTATGTGCTTGATGAGGTGTTAAATATGTGTAGAATAAGCAATATAAGAATAGAAGCTAAAGTTCTTCCCAATATTCATTATTTTTAGCCAGTATTTTTTTTTTTTTTTTTTTTTGTAATACACAAACAAAATTTGGGGTGTGACGCCATCATTTTCTGATTTCTCTGTTTTCTCTGACACACACGTTTGTATGTATCTACACAGATACATACAAACTTAAAAATCTCTGTTTTTGGAACCCACTAATATCCCTTTTGGCAAAATTCCCCATTCCGTTAGTACGAACGGGGAATAGTACACAGGTCATAAACTGCCTCCTGGTTCGATACCTGAATGATTTTTCATTGCGTATTGATTGTGAATATTTGAAATTGCATTTGGAAATACTTTGCATTTTAGGAAAAAGAACAAGGCAAAGCAAAGGATATGTGCAGGTATTTAAAGTGTGTGAACAAAAGACATTTAGCAAATCTTCTAGTCCTCCGATAAAGACTCCAACTAGAGCAAAGTGTTTGAGTTCGATATAAGGCATCGTACAAGAAGGCACTGATTTTTACTGATGTAAAAAAGTTTTAGTTATTTACCATAGCCATATCTGCTCTGCAGCTAGTCAAGAAAACCAGCCTTGTACCATATAGTCATGTTAGAACCATAACATAACCTTTTCGCAGAGATGAAAGTGTGAATTAGATGTGAGAACGTGTAGAATTTGTCTGTCTTTATTTTCTGCTATGTGTTGAGGCATGAAAAAGCTGAAAAATGAACAAAAAAACTTCATGCTCATCCCATTATGAGACTCTGTGTCTATGCACTTCATGGATTCACTATCTTTCCTTGTACCTTTCACTCTGCTCTGCCCGTCTGTCCTTCTTTTATTCTTTCGTATCTTGTTCTCATCACACCTCTGACCTCTTCTTACATATCACTTCTTGTTCTGTTGCGGCTCTTCTGTCACTAATCCCTGCTATTCTTTATTCTCTCACTCTCTGTGTCTCCCTTTCGGTTTCGCTCCGTCACTAAGCCAAACACTCTCACTTCACAAACATTAACAGTCACCTCAGAGGCCTCAGCCCGTCCACTAATGTGCTCCGGTGTTCAGGTGAATAAGTATCATTACCCCGGCTGTCAGTCTACGCTACCAAACACACACAGTCACACACTCTTTACACACCATTACAGCGCTGAGCATCACCGGCATAATCACTCTGTCCCCTCCATTGTGATGCTTTACACTTGTGAGTCAGTGAGAGAAAACAAGAGAGGAGGAGGGCAGCTTGTTTCTGTGAGTGTGTACATATGTGCTGCAATTTGGAACAAACAAAGCACAAAGGGGTAAAAAAAAAAAAAAAAAAAGCTTTGGAGAGTGACATGGACAGTACAAAGCCTCATCTGATGTATTGTAAAAGGCACAGTCTTAATAGGCTGTCCTCTGATGTGCAAACTGGGATTGAAATGCATTTTTGATTAGTTTTTTCAAATTAGTCAGGGGTCATGTTAAACTGTGTTATTGTTTTTGTCATGTTTTAAGCCTGTAAACAACAATTAATGGTTAAAAAAAAAGTTAGTTGCTGTCATTTCTTAAGATTCTTAAACTGAGAAGTTGTGCAAGTGGCTTCAGTCTTAAAATAAGGAAAACAATCTTGAGCCTTTGCTGGAATAATTTGCAAAATATTGCCATACCTTGTTACTAGTAAAATCCAGCTTGATACTAGCTAGAAAATCTGATTAAGAAAAACTTATATATATATATATATATATATATATATATATATATATATATATATTTTTTTTTTTTTTTTTTAGGCAATGGCTACTGCCACAGTACTGTGGCACAAAATATGGGTTTGTCTATTGCCACAGAGCCAATCAAATGTTAGCATTTGTACTGTGAAAATAAACAGTAAGGACGTTTTGTTGAAACTGAGCCAATCATGGATCCTGTTCCATGAACTCATTTGCCTCTTGTTGCCACAGTACTGTGGTGATATATGGTGTATATGCCCCCTACAGACGATAACGAAATTATGTCAATCTGCAAAAGTTTAATATCGTTTGAGCCTTTTCGTCCACATGACACTGGTGTTGTAGGTTCCCTGAAGTGGTATTTTGGGAGAACAGGTCCCAGAATGAAAATCTCCCAAAACCGCCTTCAGGTTGCCGTATGGATAGGCAAAACACCACTTTTTGGGAATGATGATGCCATAGAACCACGTGACCAGAAAAAGAAAATCTTGGACATAACCTCATGCACATGCTCACTGCATTCTTCTGTGATTTTAGTGTATCCTGTGGCTTTGTCTATGTTTATGTACAGCGCCACATGTAGGTGTGGCATATGTATTACACTATTTTAACCCAGTTTTCCCGTTTCCACCTGGACGCAGATGTTTCTTGAAATGATACGTGTATGGATGTGAAACTTTTAGAATTCGCAAAAGAAAAATACCACAAGTGTTCTCGTCTGGACGTAGCCTTGGTAACTTGTATCCTAGTCTTTTCCTGTAAGCGAACAGACATGTGGCATGAGTGATGCTTATTGCCACAGTACCGTGGCAGCAGGGTGACAGGTTACCAGTCTACACATGACAGAATGAGGGCGCTGATTGGCTCTGTGATAATAGACAAAGGAGAAAGTTAGTCCAACAGTACTGTGGCAATATTTTTCTTATGTAAACATTTATTGGCAAGCTTTTTTTCTATTTAGATGAAAAATAAGACAAATGTTCTAGAAATAAGGCTTCTTTTCCTTTCTTAGAAATCATTATTTGTAGTATGTGTGTGTGTGTGTGTGTGCGTGTGTGTGTGTGTGTGTGTGTGTGTGTGAGTGAGAGTGCTGCTCATGTGTCTTTATGTTGTGTTCCTCCCCTCTTCTGCTTTTATCCTCACTGGTGCTGATTCTCAACACGTCTCCCCAAGCCTGCTCTGAAGTCAGAATGGCAACAACTCCTCTGAAGTGTTTGACCAGAGAACCACAACAAATATTAGCATCCCCCAAGCTGTCAGCAACAACGCACACACACACGGTACCACTCACTGTTCAAACACCATCACATTCACACTGACTGTGAATGCAGCACATGTAGTTGCATGAGACAGTCCTGTACCTGTGAGTGTCAGTTGGACACGTTTATTTTCTCAGTAAATCCAGGCATTCACAGATCACAGATCAGTTGGGTTTGCATTTGACTGCAACATTATTTAACCTGCAGACATTGCAATTCAAAGAGTGTTTTTCTCTATAGCAAGTGAGAAATATTTATTTATCAAAAGTTAAGTAGACAGTAAAATAAAATATTAAAAAAAAAAAAAAGCTAACATGCTCATTTGGAGTAAAATGTTGTCTTTGCATATTTCTCTAAAATACTAATATTTATTTATTTATTTATTTATTATTTATTTTATTTATTTATTTATTTTTTCTCAACCTAAGATCCATTCCAGCATATGTACATCTGATGTTGCTCAGTACAGATGTTCATTAATGTGCATTGTCCCTACCAAATAAACTACTAAATAAATCAAGTTGTATTTATATAGAGAGATATTGGGGGAGAGGGGGAAGTAGGGGGAGACACATGGATGGACAGCAAACTGAACTAGAACTGTTAAAAAGTAGAACAGCTGGTGTTAGTATAATTACCAATAACTACAAAAAATACCCATAACTGTTAATACTACTACTACAAATACAAGTACTAACAGTGGATATAGTACAACTGCAACTGTTAGTACAAATAATATAAATCTCTACCATCTCTGTAACTATGTAATAAACACTATCACAACAATATGGATAAGTGAATAATGATGATGGAGGCCGAGAAGCAGGACCACAGCAGCAGGTCCAGAGACGATCCAGGAAAAACCTGTGAGGACATAAAGCAACATATCTCACTTTCAACACAACAAACTGTACAGTTTTGCATATTATTATACCATTGCAGATCTGCTTCCCACCACACCTTTTAGATATTGACAGCACGATGCCTCACATGATCCAACGTGACTGGTAAAATTCAATCATCAGGGAATCTAACAATTTAGAGGAAAAATGAGGTGAAAATGTTTCAAATTGTGTTGTTTTTTGGGGTTTTTTTTGTGCAGGGTAAATCACATAAAACAAAAGTGCAAACACTCAAATAGAGTCATGCAAATGTTACAAAATATAGTAGCACATTTTTTCTTAATTCCACTGCTGAAAGTGGCAAGAAATTGGTTAAATGTCCGCAAAAATATACAGAGATTATATTTTAAAGAGAGTTAAAAAAAAATGCTCACAATAGCAAGTCTAAACTGCTGACCATGTTGTTTCACTCCTCGATCCGCCGCCTCGTTCCTCTCATCTCCTCCTCGTGCTCTCCTCGTCTCCTTTTTCAGTAGCCACTAAGCAGGGATTGTGTCTGTCACAGATATACTTAATCAGTTAACTCCCTGTGGAGCTCAACTCACTGACGGCGTACACTTCACTGTCAGCCCGGCTCAAGGCATTACAGAATTTAATAGCATGTGTGATTGAGTGTGTGTGTGTGTAATTGTGCGTGTGTGTGTGTGTGTGTGTGTGTGTGTGTGTGTGTGTGTGTATAACAGAGTGGCATGTAAGCGTGTTAAAGTGTGCCTCTATTCCCCACATGCTTGTACTATGTTCTGAAGTATCTTTTGGACGTCTCATGAAAGGTTTGCATGTGTGCATTTTGAAGAATATTCCTGTAGAGTCACACTGATTAAAATGATGTGTGTTACTCTGTCAGCAACTGTGCTTGCCAGTGTGCATGTGAGTGCATGTGTGTGTGTGTTAGAGGATATTATGGGGTGTAATAGCCTATTAAGACCTGAGCTCCCTGCAGCCGATGTGTCAAACAACCCAGAATGTTGTTGACTTACACACCACTCATGTACACAAACACACACCTCAAGATGCCGTTTGCAGCTGTTTGAGGATTGACAGCAAGAGAAGGATGAGGAGAGATGGAAAAAAAAAGAAGACGAGGACGTAGATTTATGAAATACAGTGAAGCAGCTTCTTCACTTTAAAATGTACAACAGAACAGAATCAGTACATCAGTAACAAATACAAAACCATAATGTTTCATATGTTGTTTCTCAATACTTTGAAGCTATCTTCTTTTGTTTGTTTGTTCTACAGCTGTAATTAGAATTATTTTAGCTAACGTTCACGCTAGCATGTATAACAGCAATATAGGCAAAAAGTGTGTAGGTCATAGATATGAAATCTTGAGAATGGATGCTCTACACTATAATGGGGATACTATCTGCGAGGGATGAGGTTAGAATGGATCACCCAGACTAAAGGTGGACACACTAACCCGATTTTCGGCGGTCAGATGTCATCGGGCAGTCTAGCGAGGTCGGAGACATGAGTGTGGTTGGTGTGTTCTAAGCGATCGGCCGTTGTTAATGACGTCACCAGTCTTTTCAGCCAATTCAACATGTGTAACCGGCCGCTATCCGTCGTTCAGTAGGACCAGTCTGATTGGTGGAGGGTTAGCCCTTGACTAGTGAATTAGTGAACGAGAAGTTTCCATTGTGAATACAGCTATGCCAAGGTACTTCACACTATTGTTGTCTTCTGTAATAGGCCATTCACTGCTCATATCGTATCTGAATGAGTGCCAGTCAATGTTGACTATGGACTTCATTCATTCCATGAAGTGAACACTGTTAGCAGTGTTAGCATAGTGCGATTTCTCCTCAATTTTTGCCTGTAACATATTTCTTCTTTCACATGAAGAAGCTCATGAGCTGACAACTCCAGTATCTTCTTATTACTAGCCATCCATTCAATGAATACAACAACAACCCTTCTGGACTACTCAACACTCTCTGCTGACAACGACTGACGACAGCGAGCTCTGTGTTTAGAGAGATGTTCAGTCATTTTCTGGTTTTACGTCTCGCACAAGCGCAGAACGTACGCTGAAGTCGATTTGGTGTGTTCTTCACAATTTTTTGACTATGTCAGGGAGACAAGAGCCGACTGATCAGTAGGGTTACCTTTTCTGACGATGATTGGCAGTCGGGTTGGTGTGTCTTCACCTAAAGGCTCTGCTCTGCTGGGTTTGGCTGTTTTGCTACGCAGCTGGGATTCCATATCCTCATTCCCAAACTTGTCACATATAACACTTGTTCCACTCGATGAGGGCGTCACATTTGACACTACAGTATCGTTTGTCAGTACATAGACAAATATGCCTCATATGGACCAAAGACTGTAAAAACAGATGGTCTTTGGTTCAAAAGAAGTGCTTTCGATCAAACTCAACCTTTCAGTTCATGTACAGTGTGAAAACAATTACTGGATAGGATTCAGTCACTGGAAAAAAAAAAAAAAAGAAAAAGAAGAAACAAAAAAGAAAATGAGAGCAACATGCTGAAGTAGTGACAAACACATAGTGATGACAAATACATTAGTTCAATCTTGACATTGCAAATGTAACAAAACCAAGATTCTTGACTCAGACCTACATTTGGATTTTCAGGTATGGAAAATGCACTTCGGTGTCTGGTGTTGCAGAATTAGCTTTGCTCCTTTTGCTGTTTAACGACTTCATCTGACTTCTACCTGCTACCCTGTGTATAAAAATCAAGCCTACAGGGTGACTGTGAATTGAAGGTAGATGTAAAAGGAATATTGACCAAGTGATGAAATGTGACAACTTGGTTCAGATGCTACTGTATTATTATATGTGCTAATGATGTTAAGTGTAGCATGGTGACAGTGAGTAGCATCTCTTTTTAACAAACTACCAGCTGATGAAGCAGTACAAAAATACACCACATTGACTATAAAGCTTGGAATGTGCACGATGTCAGTTGGGCATAGACAAAGGTCTTTAGGTGGCATAACTGTACGCTAAATGTCCATATATTAAAACTCTGTTTTCAACATTGTATAGACAAGTTCACAACAAAAATCTAGTTGTGAACTTGTCTATGTTTTGTCTGCTCTGCTGCTGACAGACATCCTAAACAAACTCCATCAGCATCTGAATTGTTGTATTTACAGCCCTGATTGAAAGTACAAGTTGTATCTCCCTGCAAAAGAATGTTTTTTTAAAGTTTTTTTTTTAATGTTTTTTTCTAAACAAAGGTTTTGTTTTTGTTTTGTTTTTTTTACAAATTCAGAAAAATAGTCTCAGAAATCAAAGAGATGTCATCACATTGCTGCTCAAAATAGGAAAAGGCATCAATTTCACATATATAGTACGTTGGAACCATGGAATTTTTGTGTTTTATTAAAAAAAATAAATAAATAAATAAATAAACAAGTGGTGCTAGGCACAACAAACCACACCCCTCACAAGTATTTCACCCATTATAAGTAAATGGGAAGATTTTTTTAAAAATCCTAAAAAATTTTGTGAACCAATAGTTTTGCTGTTAAAGTGTTAACAAACAAACAAAGAAACAAACCAAACCAAAAACAATACCCCTTGCCTGCCTTTTGGGGGACGGGCTAAAAATTAAATCAAAATCAGTTCTTTGTCCCCTCTTCTTTCCTCAAAATGTTATGTCCAATATCAGAGGATCACAGCTGATTATGTGGGATAAACCTCTTCTTTTTATTGACAAAATAAATAACAAAGTGCAGAGCAAATTGGGAGACAGCACACAAATTATTTTTATTTTCTGGTTGTAACACTTTGGCACTTGATAAGTGAGTGTCTCCTGCAGAAAATGATCCCTATTCCCACTGACCAACTGAGTCCGTCTTCTCTCATTAGTGTCCCTTCTCTGATTATCTGTGGAACATCTTTTCTTCAGTCTAATGGCTATGAGTGTTCCCTGCAGCAGGCCATTCACACACCAACAGAGGAGAAAAAAATGATGTGCATGTAAGTGCTGGTATGATAGCAGACAGTGTCTCATTAGGTTTATGAGAAGGGAATTAGCGGAGCCGAGCTCAGCTTGTTCCTACGCTGGGTCTTCTGAGGAAAAGCAATCAAGTTTGAGGTGAATTTGTCACAACAGCTGCCTGATGATCTCCTTAAAATAGTCCACCCAGCCTTCTCCAGCAGACAAAGCCAACAGAGATCTAGTAAAAGTGGATGAATATGCAGAAAACAAAGTTTAACTCCTTCTGTATGTATCTTGTAAATGTCTAAACAGCAGCACTTCTCATTAATTCGGCTTCATTCATCAACAATCAATTATCACACACTGTTAATGATTACAGCTCGTCATTACCCTCCATCAACGAATATCGAATTGTCAACCCCCTGTAGTTTTCAGACGATGAAATCTAATCATTAATAATCCTCCACCTTCTAATTAAAAACACAATCACTGTAATAGTCATTACATCATCTCTATTCCCTGTTGAAGACTTTCAGGCAACAGTTAGCAATTGTTTAAAAAATCAGCATCAAAATTCTGCGTGCATTATTACTGGGTTGCTGTTACCCCCCCACTGCCTCTGAAGAGGAACAATGATTAACAGCAATCACTATCAACAGTATCAATAGTTCTGCTGCCGGCGTTAAAAATCAGCTTCATTATCACTATTATGTCCCTGCAACCCCTTGCTGCGATGGAAACAGAAACTATTTCATCATCCGAAGGGTGGGGTTGGGGGGGGGGGGGCAACGGGACCGGCAATAATCAGTATTCTGTCTTTGAAGCTGTGTTTCTGCCTGTTTGTCTCTTCTTTTGTGTTTGTGTTGATACTTAAAACAAGGGAATCAATGTGGAAGACAATCCAATAATGTAACATTTACAACACAGAGGGGAATTTTGAATGACTACTTTAGTTTTGGTGCTTCAGGGTTGATAGACGTAGATAGATAGAGTAGATCAGTGTTAATTTTGTTGCCGAATAATTTTTGTTATAGTCTTCGTCAACGACGTATTTCTTTCTGAGGAAAATCAATAACTAAATAAAAAGTAATTCAAGAGAGCAAAAAGACTGACTAAATGTACTGACACTGTCATCAACGAATAAAAACTAGCTGAATAGGTTGGCCAGAGACGAGATCCAGGCAGAAGAATTAGGGAGTGGGAGGAGTTGAAACGACATCCACTCAATAGGAGGAAGAAGCGGGATAACTTGAGAGCAAAACCCAATTAGAAGGCAGAGCAGGCTGCACGAGTTGAGAAGAACTCCAGTCAGAACTCAACTTTATGAGCGGCAGGGAAGGTGCTTACATTTGTTTTGATCGAACCACTGGCAGAGTGTGTCGACAGTAAAGCTGCACATGGAACCCAAAAACACTGTCGCTTGGGAGAAAGAGAAGAGCAGATATATGGGATATGGGATATATTTTACTTTTGATATTAAGGCCAAGAAGACACATTGTAAACTATGTAGCTCTGTTATTACCTGTATTATTTAGTGATATTTAGTGTGTTTTTGTCAAGGCTTAGAAATGTGTTTTCAGTTCTATGCCATTTTTCCTGATACCAAGTTCAAATCTATGGTGGCGTTGTATGTGCTATCCTTCGAAAAGTTTTTAACAGTTTTAGCTAAGCCATTGAAGTAGTTTCAGGTGAGCACTATGTATAGTTAAACTGGTTTATTATATACCAGTGGCACTGCTGCTTGTACAATCTTCAATTTCATGGAGAATGCCATGTGCAGTTTGTTATGATTAATGCAATTTTTAGTCAGGTAAAGTAGGACTCTCCTACTCTTGTAGGATGTAAAAGTAATGAGTAATGTAAAAAGTTACTTTCCATAGAGGGCAACTAAGTAAAGTAATGAATTACTTTTTAAAGAAGTAATGAGTAACGAGCAAAAGCTACTTTTAAAAAGTAACTTCCCCAACACTGGTTAATATATACTGAGTCAAGTGTTTTGCATGTGGTTTTATATTCATAACAAGTGCTAATTACATTTGCAATTAGCCCGTTGTGGGCAGCAGGGTTGACTGTGGTCATCAGGAGTTGTAAAAGTAGCCATTTCATCTCTATTAGAGGTCCTCAGCAGTACTGTGTGTCCTGTGTGGTCTGAGCTGTAAGATACATCAAATGGGCATATTGAAGCATAAAATTATCCTCTTCAACACCCAGATCTGTTACCCTCGCTTGCTCTTTTCACACAGCTGAAAAGACAATCAAATATAATGGAGGCAGTAAGTAAAAGCTTTAACCGCCTCATAGCTCAATAGACCATAATGTAGCTGCAGGAGGTTGATAAGGTTTTTGTTCACTATTAGTGACCCAGCAATTACACTGTGCAGCAATAAGATGTCTGAGGATGAAAACCCATGCTGCAGCTTAAGTTTCTGTCGTAATCTATGCAAAGACTTTGTCCTATGGTTGTTCTGTGTAATAATATGTCCATTTTTCACTGTTAGATTTTTGTGGGCATGTATTTATAATATTGGGTCGTAGAAATAAAGCTGATGTGAAGGTAATAATTTTATCCTGCGTACGGTCAATATATCAAATAAGCAACTGAATTATCCAGCAGTGTTATGGTTTACTGTGGTTTGCTTTAGTGAAATACTTTTACAGTTATAAATGAAGAATCATTTTGGAAATGTGAACAAAGAGATTTCCCCTGCTGTGATTTCGATATTTTAGTAGCGCAGTTTGCAATATTATGCAAGGGAATATAGTACATGTATTTTGTCATAGTCTGCTTTATTCTGCTGTTGTTGTACCCCATATTTTTTACACTTCTTTTGACTTCAAAACAGAAGAAAAACATATTGTACAAAAATTCTGCAGGAACTAGTCGATCAGTTGCTAACAGACTTAAGTGACTTTTTTCTTGCCAGTTATTATTGTCATAGAACATTGTGCTTTTTGTTCTGGACTTATTCTATGTGGGGGTTCCGAAGCCAGTCAGGGAGCTGACAGTCATTTTAATTCTTCACTGTCTGAAGTCATCATTTCATCAATCACTATTACTTCAACTGTATCAAAGCATCACAATAAACAAGTTCCTCTGAAGATTAACTGAACTCTTTCAGCTTCAGACAGACACCAAAGAAATATTATAAACAGACTTCAAAGCAAAGGATATCAAGATAACAATTGCAAAAAGCAAAAGCCACAATCTGCTGTTAACTTATCACAAATGTCTTATTACAATGTGATATTTACTGCATCAGTAACCTGGCTGCTGCTACAAAAGCTAAAATGTACAAATAAAATTAACACTCAAAATAAATAATTATACAAAACTAGTAGTCAACAATGCGAAATTAAATGTATGGCACTAAATTGTGTAACAGGCAAAATCAACTAATGTTCATTTTTCTCCAGTGTTAATTGTTCATATTGTCAAATAATTAAAGGGAAAATATTTGGCTTGTTAATAAACAGCTGCTTTATAAGTCACATTCAATGTCCATCCACCCCTTTTCAACTTCTATAAATCAAGGCATTACTCATAATTGGGAGAAAAAAAGAAAATAGTAATAAAATTAGTCAATCCCTCAAAATAAAATGACTTGGCTCCTCCTGAAACAGATATAGTGAGAAAGAGCTAATAATAATAATGAAATTAGGGTGACCATATTTTGATTTCCCAAAAAGAGGACACTCGGCTCCGCCTCAAGATACTTCATCACACGCTCTGTAAGTACTGTAGTGTTCTGTGCAAAGTGCCTATAACCCCAGAGAAAATATTTCTGTGAAACAGGCTGCTTGGAATTATTTTATTATTCTAGCTGTAGAAGTGTCATAAAAGCTGTTGTGTGTATGTACTTGTGCCCTTCTTTTCCGGACTACTTACATTTTCAAGATCTGCCAAGACGAGGTTTTGATTCACTGTGTTTTAGGGGGTATAACAGGGTAGAGTAATAGAAAAAAATAAAAAAAACTGTTGAATTTGTATGGGTTTTTACTGGACTGGGGAACTTATCATTCGTATATGTGCATTATGGATTGGATCTACAAAGGCACAAAACATTTAGTAAGAGACAGAATATTGTTAAAATTCCACCTCATTTTCTTAGACATGTCAGGTTGTTCATGTTTGTTCAGTTTATTCTACAATTGTAGAATAACCTAATTGTTAAAGGATAGTTTTTTAATGTAAATATTTTCATAATTTTATGTTGTTTTTTTTGCAGTATTTATAGGCATTACATTTTTTATTTATTTATTTATTTATTTAAAAAAAAAAAAAAAAAAAAATCATCTTTTTTAACTTGAGATCACAATAGGTCTGTATGTGGTCCCTGAACTAAAACACCCCTGTTATAATGCGTCTATGGACAGGTCCGTCCATCCCCACATCCACAGGCTGGTGTGGATCAGTGCCTTTTACTGCTGTAGTAACCTGTATATCACAGGAAAGCGCAAAGTCTTTTCTTCCAGTGGAATTTGTAACTTTTCCAATAGCACGAACAGTGACGATGACAGACAGTGAGGTTGCGCTTGCACCAATACATATGCATTTAAAGAGTTTTTCCTGGTAAAAACAATTAAAACCGGACATTTTTGCTCATTTATAAAAACTGCGCGGACGCTCTGGACAGGATGTGAAAAGAGGACATGTCCCGACTAAAGAAATGAAATTTCATGAAAGTTTTACAACTATATGAACTCTGTCGAATGCTTCCTGTATCTAAAAACATAAAATATCATATTCTCGTACAGAACTCTTTGATGAGGCAGAAGGACCTCGCTGAAGGTCATAGGTAATTTAAATGTGCAAATATGATCTGACTTGGCCCATACTGTATACAAGCTGCATAGTGGAGTTCAGCATTACATAACTTTAATGTCTTTTTGCATCATCAAGCGAGAAAAGTCTGGGCTAGACGCTTTCTTATGAAGCAATAAAAGGGCAGTATGTTCATGAAACTGGAACATAATGACTCTATAGATCTTCCCCCAGTCAAATTAACAGTTCTTTAGTATAGTACATGGCCTTAGCTGTGGTGATGGTTAATATACAGCCACAGTATGACTTCTGATCTTTGAGAGGGATCCAAAAGGAGCTGCTGCTGCTTGCTGTTATGCTGTAGTAATCAGGCTCCGGTGGCTCCGGCTCATTTTATTTGTGCACATACTGGCTGTTTGCAGGCTCTCAGTACATACAATCTGATCTGATGCCTCCAAATTACAGCTTTCTGCTGCATTTGAGTGCCCCCCTGAAAAATCTCCTCTAGATAAAACACTGAAGTCTGTTTTATTTTGGCCTTTGCAAGTTAACAAGTTCTCATCTAACAAAACTTTTACATTGGCTGCCACGGTAATGACAAGACTCAGGCTGGAAGAGGAGAGAGAAAGCAGACATAGAGAGGTGGAAAATAGCTGAACTAAAAGCAGAGAATGGGGGTGGGGTTGGTGGGGGGGGTTGTTGTTACAAGGTTATGACACTAGGGAGACTCAGCAGAAGAGTGGAGCTCATTAATGAGTAATGGGTTCGCGACCCTTCGCCCTTGGACACCGCAGCATCTGATGACTTTGTTGTTACTCCACTGCAGCACACACCAGGAAGAGTCTGTGTTCACATACATCACACAGATCTCTATCTGTCTCAATGTCTAGATCTAGATCACATACTGGAATCATATGTATTGTATTTTCAAACTCAGAGGCTTGAATCCCTAGGGCAGAGAACATCAACTGGCGGCCCTCAGCCATGTCCGGCCCACCGTAGCTTTCCATCCAGCCAATAGCCCAGTGAAGAGGAAAATGGATATGTGTGTAAGGGATAACCTGTTAACATAAATACAAATATTAATATGAGAAAGAAAGTACAGTTTTCTGTGCAAAATAAGAACTTTGTGATTCTAGATATATTTGGCCATTACTAGAAAGCTATTTTGGGAACTGCTTAGATATGACCAGAGATGGCAAGATTGGAGTCTCTCAGTTTGTAATATTTCAGACTTGGGTTTTGGTTTTTAGAGCCAAAGTGTCAAGGTGGTTCATGGAAACACCAAGGCTTTGGGCTGTAGTCATCTGGTGAGACGCTTGTATCATCTGCATAACTGAAATATCACTTTTTGTGTCATTAGTTTTGCATTTGTGATCATTTTATGTCCTGCTGAAGCGTAGACATTATAAGAATTCAAAACTATAAAGGTCAGTTCAGAATTAAGATTCATGACAAGACAAAACCATGTTAGGGGAGATTCCAGGGGTAAGTGGCATCAGTGTGGACTGATTATGCACAACTCAAACCTGTTATTGACATTGCCTGACACTTGACTAATCACGTCATTAGTGGCATCCAATTAGCTTAGGTTAGCTTGGCAAATTCCTCAAAATGTATTTGAGGCATTCCATTGAAACATCATTGGACTGCAGATTGTACAACCCCCCCCCCCTTATGCTTTCATTTCATTTAATGTTTCCAGTTTGATCAGTACTTGAAATGCAGTAGCTGTAGCCGGTGACTCATATTTCAAGTCGTTACAAGTTATATCTCATCACAGAATCAAGCCTGAAAAGTCAGCAGTAGGAACACAAACGGAGTTGTTGGTATAAAAATCATACATCATCTTGAAGAGTGGTGGGTTTTCACAGTTTTGCAGATCAGCCTATGGCAAGTACACAGCCTGGCCTAAAAGTCCCATGCTCTATTTATTTTTAGTCTTATTTAATCTTTAATTTTGATTGTGGCTCGCATTCACTCTGGCTTCATTTTGAGAAGTTGTGCAATGTGACCACATTTATTTCTGTCATCTTTTTGGACATGTGATGTTACTGAACCTAGACCTGAACCGAATGAAGCAACCCCAGGTCATAACACTGCCTTGACAGGGTTCTACTGTAGGCACTAGGCATGATGGGTAATCACTTCATCCACCTCTCTTCTCACCCTAATGCACCCATTATTCTAGACCAAGGTCAGTCTGAACTCATCGGACCATTGACCTTTATCCATTGAAACACAGTCCAGTCTTTATGCTCTCCATCAAACTGATGGTTGTTTAATCCTGTACAGTTCACTCATAGAGATACTGTGAAATTCAACATTTCAACCTTAGTGTGTAATTGGACGACGTAACAAGACTTTTTTACTTTTGGGAAATTTTTCAAAACTTTTTATTGTCAGGTAGGAAATCAAGGTCATTGAAGTTACCATATTTGGTTCCTTACCCATAAGTGGCAAAAAAAAAAAAAACAAACATATATCCAAGACGTAAATATAAAAAATACAAGAAAAACACATGTAAGGTGAAAGGAACATGTATTTTAAACATTAAAACATCACTTTTAGAACATTAGACCAACATAAGTGCTGATCCAGATCCCTGTCCACATCCACATTACTCCTTTGAACATCATTCCTTACATTAGTACCATTACTTCATGGTATCTAACAAAGCAGGTACACTCACTGTTCATGCAGAGGTGGACCTTACAGACCCTGAAGACCACATTGGACCTGAGATTGTTGACTCACTGTCCTCACTGGAACTGTTGCTGTCACTGGCTTGTAATGTGTGCCAAAATGACCAAAAATAGTCTCTTGCCCGATTAAGGGTTAAGAAATAAGAAGTTACTCACTGCTAAAGGGTTAAAGAACTTGTTGCAGCTAAAACATATTAACCACTGCAGCAATTATCCAACGGAAGGATCTGAACTACTTGCTTATTTAAATCCAGGTGGGGGTTATTTTTTTGGCCAGCATTGAGTCCATCTAATCCTGAATCTGTGCTCCGAACAAGGTTTATTACTTTTGTGGACACTTGTAGGCAATTAAAGTCTTAAGGTTCAATTTACATTTAATTATGGATTTTGGATACCTGCTGTATTACCTAGTGTATTTTGTGTTCACACACATGTGTACACATTTAGTACACTCATTAAAAGCAATCTACAGCTCTCCTCTCCTCTCCTCATTCAAACACACACTGAGACTGTCAACCTCTTCAAACTTATGGCCTGTGTCCAGATCTGCAGTATTTGGAAGCCAGTGCCTCCTGCCATCTCAGCCCAATTAGAAGCTCCCCTCCCTGGGTAGAGAGGAGTGGAAAATGCCCCACACGCACACACACACACACGCGCGCACACACATACACACACACACACACACACACACACACACACACACACACACTCTCTCTCTCTCTCTCTCTCTCTCTCTCTCTCTGTCTGGCCTCATATTGGTGGTTCTTGTGGTTCTTGAGTTATGACAGCCTCTGACACTAGCCCTGTATAATTACTGCTGTCTGAAGGAGGGAGACGGTATGGGGCAAGAGAGTGGGAGAAAACAGTTACATGAAGGAAGATGAGAAAGAGGGAGGGGGGGAAATGGAAAAGTAAAAGAGAGACAGTGCAGAGGCAGGTGAGATGGAGAAAAAGGAGGAGAGAAAGAACAGACTGATAGAAGAGGGAAGGAGGAAAAGAGCAGAAGGCTTGCAGACGACCACCTGCTATGTGTGTGCGTGCGTGCGTGCGTGTGTGTGTGTGTGTGTGTGTGTGTGTGTGGATATCTGTGTGTGTAGTAGAAAAAGAATGTTTTGGTTTGTGTGTGTTACAGAGTGAGGGTGTGAGTGAGCTGATAGCTGATGACAGTATCTTGTACCGGCACTGTGGAGTCATGCTGCCATTATTGTTGCCGCTCAGCTAGATGCTAGGAAATTATTCTGATGGAAGCTTTACAAATAATTTTCTTCAAGGTGATCCTGGAAATGATAATCAAGGGAGGAAATTCATGGTAAAAATCTGAATCACAGACAGCAGTGTTGTATTTGTGGTCCAAGAAGTGAGCTACCCTCATGAAGCGCAGCAGAAAATGAGGACACGTTGGCTCAGTGGACTGGACCGTAAGTGATTACTGTGAACATTAGTGAACAAGACCTGTATAAGTAGGCAGTGTTTTACGACGGATGTTCTTGAATAAATTATTGTCAAACTGTGTAAAACATAAACTCACCAACTATTTGAAATTGGTGTTTCCGTTTAAATGAAACCTAGAGCTGGTAAGGACTGACTGCTTTAGGGACTGAACAGAAGGCAGACTAGAGAGTCAAGACAATGTTCTGGTTCTTTAACCCTTTAACCCCTGAGACATGATTCCAGGTAAACATGCTGCTGTGAATGTGTCTGTTTCAATGGTTTTAGGGTCAAAACAGGGTGGAATAACAGAAAAAGACAAATAGACAAATTGAAGTTTGACAGGTTTTGACTAAATAAGGCACAGAATGTATATCAATAAGAGATTTAGGATATTTAGTATGAACTGTGAACTGGAACACACTGAACAGCAACAAGTGTTTGAATTTGAAGCCAGTATTTTTTTTTTTTTTTTTTTTTGCGCTTTTTCTTCAAAATCAGTTCAGCCGCTTTTTGGCACCTAGTTGAACTCCAAAAAGCAGTTACACGGTCAAAACTGGGTAAAAACACAATAAAAAAAAAAAAAAAAAAAAAAAAGGAAATCACCACAACACTGGAAACAACAGTAAAAACAAAAAAATTCAGGAAAATGGTGTAAAAAAAAAAAAAAAAAAAAAAGCCCAAACCATCTTTTTTCATAGTGAGTGGGTCTCACTCACTGCTCTGTGTTTTACCCCCCATTACACAGGTGATGGGGGGGTGTACTGAGCATGCTCAGATGTCTATGGAAAGAACAAGGTCTGTTCTATCAGCGTGTATTGATTTTTTTTCTATTGAGCAAGCAGTTGAATTTTTATGAATATTTAAAGTAAATCGCACATTCAGAACGTTCACCACAGACACATCAGGGGTTAAAGGGGCTGAAATGTATTAATGTATGGAAGTGGTGGAAAAGTTAATGTTTTTATGACATAGCAACATGAATGTGGTGCAATAGAATCAGAGAAGATGTACTAGTACAGCATCAACAGCAATACAGACACTGAACCAGCCTGTTGTGGTGGAGATTTAGGGGATGGCCTATGGCTACGTTCAGACAGCAGGTCTTAATGCACAATTTGGATTTTTTTGTGAAATCCGATTGTTTGTGTGCTCATTCATATTACATATTAAATGCGACTTCTATCAGTTTTGAGTATGAAGTGAATGCGACCCTGAAGTGACCTGCATGCACAAAAGAGGTCCTGGCATAATACGTGACCACGCACACACGCAACAGGAGTAAATATATTTTTTCCCACCGCTCCTCCACCTGGGAGGCAGAATTGTGACGTTTGTCGCATTTCAATGATGTAAAAGTTGGCTAAATGTGACGTGGCCGTTCAGACTGAAATTGCACTGCAAAATATCAGATACTTATTGGATTTAGGACCACATATGAAAGTGGCCTTGGTCGGATCTGAAAAAATCTAATTTGTGGTGTTCAAACTGTCTTTAACAGATCGGATACAGGTCACATGTGGGCAGAAAAATTGGATTTGGACCACATTTGCCTGCAGTGTGAGTGTAGCCCATGTTAATCTCACCAAGGGCTACAAGGTGTGTAGTGACCAAAAGAGCAGGGTTGTGGATAATAGTAGTGGAAATGACTGTCTGGGCTCTCCCTCCCACAGGATGAAACAAGGTTGCCTTTGTTATCAGTTCATATGGAAACTGTGTCTCTTAATCTAAAACCTACAGCCTTGTGACCCAGAACTGGTACACAGTAAAACATCTGCTAATGGGCTCCATCCGCCAAATTTGACTCAATTCACAATGCAGTGTTTCCTTTTAATGCAATACTTTACATATTTTAAATATAACTGGGCTTTTTCTCAACATTTTGGTGCTTTTTAGACTTTTAATGACACTGGAAACCCCAAACCATGAATGGACATTCACATATCTGCTCTAAAATATTCCCCATTTGAAAAACAGCACCTACTTGACATAATGATTCCTCCTATGTAACAACTGGAGCTCAGCCAGTGGCTGCACAGTAGATCTGCTCACATGAAAGCCAGGTTCTCTTTTTGAGAGGTTAATTTGAGCAAAAGAGAAAAAGAAATCCTTCTCATTCAAAAGGATTTTTTCCCAACCATATTATAATGTTAGTTGTACAGTTGCTTTTTTTTTCATACAAATTCAAGTCATATTTAGTTGCAACTGTGATCAAAAGGGATCAAACTCCTGAATATTCTCCCAAAACTGTTAAAAAGTCACAGACTTTTCTTAAATGAGGCATCCAGCCTGCAGGCTAACAGGAATCAACAAGCTCACAGCCTGGTTCATGAACTAGAAAAGTTACATGAATGATCATTTAAGTGACTTGAAAGTATCAGGGCAATCCTTTTATCTTTCCCTTCAATTTGGCGGGTTTCTCACCTCCCTCCTCTCTTTTCTCAGTGTTCTCTTAAACTGCACAAGTTTTTTGTTTTTGTTTTTTTTTCTGATTCTTTTCCATATCTCACTATAGGGATGGCTAGTCGCTACGTCATCATACTCTAAAACGTCATTTCCATGTCCAATCGCGAAATATCCAAAAGGTAGCAAAATGGTGCAGTGCTGTCTCCCGTGTTGCAACAACAGAAATGACGTATATAAACCATCTCTTATTACCGCTTTCCTCCCGATGAAAAGGGGAAGAGAAGATGGCTGGAGGTGATACGGTAAGTTAGATCACAAATGATGAACAATACAGCTTAGTGTAGGCTAGCATAAGTAGCTAACTTTAGCTAGCTAGTACTAACACTAAACATTAGCTTATATAACATTACCTGTCTATATGTAACTTTAAAGCAAAATGATGTGTGTGTGTGTGTGTGTGTGTGTGTGTGTGTGTGTGTGTGTGTGTGTGTGTGTGTTTTGTTGGACAACTTAGTTAGCTAGCCCCCTTCCCAAACACAATTTCTCACTCGTTCCCACAGCTTATTATCTTGTGATAGTAACATGGTTGTGGTGTGACTTACCTGAAGGTGTTTGTGGATGACACAACTGCATTATTCCTTATACTGACACAAGAGAAGGAGAGCCACTATGATAGGGAAAAAACGATGCAAAAATAAACACACTAGTATATCTGTATATAGCAAAACAACACATCTGATGATAGAAGTTGGTTCTACAAGTTAGAGGGAGCCTGAGATGTAAGATGTTCATTGCCACTTAGTTCTTTAAGCAATGATATGTTTTTCTTCCTACAGGTGTGACAATTTCACCCCAAACTATAACTCAAGGGTCTGTGGGTGACATTTACCCAATGGAAAAGCAGTTGGGCTGACACGGTTTGCTCGGAATGACCACAGCAGCCATCCCAACAAACATCAAAAGTTGCTCCCTGCAAGTGTGGAGGATGAAGAAAGAGCTGAACCAGGCCATAACCCCCTTGACATTGCTCCACAGACCCCTAGTACTTAAAGTGTTCTGGTGCCTGAAATTGAGAATGAGATGCTCAGAAAAGGAAATGACAAACTGAAAAAAGAATTGAATCAAAGTCAACTATAACACTGGCTAGCCAGATGCTGCCACTGTCCAATTTTTGGAGGCCTTTCTTTCCAAATTTGATCTCCAGTATCACTTTGAGTGGAATGTCCAAGTAATGTCCCTAATAGATCAGTTGCTCTTGGCTTTGATGAAGCTCTGACTGAAATGTGCCACAGTCACCAACATCTTCACCACCATCACCAGTGCTCTGTATGACATTTCGTATGTCAGCATGATGGAAAACAACATCCCCTCCAGAATCAAGAACCAAACATCTCTTCCAGATCACTACCAACCATTTCCCAACTGTCGGGTTGTGCTTGACTGCATTGAAGTAGCTGTCTCCAACAGAGAAAGCCTGGACACCCAGAGTCATCTGTAGAGTCATTACAAAGGAACCACTACACTAAAGGCTCTGATCGGTGTGGCTCCCAGTGGAGTTATAACCTTCACCAGTGACCTATACGGTGAAAGTACATTAGACAAAGCGATAACAGCTGACTGCGGAGTACTCCAACAGCTACAACCAGGTGACATGGTGATGGTAGATAAGGGCTTCACTATTAGTGACATTTTGCCTGCAGATGTTTCGCTGAACATCCCAACATTGTTTGTCAACAAACAGTTCACAATGGAGGAAGTTAAGCACAACAGACTTGTTGCCAGTGCGAGAATTCATGTGGAGCATTCCATTCAGCACCTGAAAACGTTTAACATTTTTTCCTACATCCCATAATACTAAAAGAAGCATGCCAACAAGATACTGAAAGTATGTGTTTGTCTCACAAATGTACAGAATCCCATTCTCTGTGAAATAGCATGAATTGTCTGTCAGTGGCTGTCACATTGGCATCATCAATCTTGGATGTTTTTTGTATAGCCAGTCACTTCACACATCACATTATCACCTACAGGGTCAGATCAAGCAGTGACACGGACACATTTCATGTTCAATAAGCTCTGTGTTGAAAACTAAATAACTTATCTCTGTGTTTAATACAAGTATGAATAGGTCTCAGTAAGTACTTTCACATGACATGTTACAATTTCTAGAAAATACTTAAATTACTGCTGCGTGACATGGGGACCCCAAAATGAACTCTTTTTTTTTTCACTTTGCACAAATGTACAAACCAGCTCTCATGTTAAACTACAGTTGTGATCAATATTGGACAAAGATGTTAAAATTATAAGTTTTTTATGAACACAAATATATTGTGACATGGGGACAGGTGGGAACTGTGACATGGGGACAGCAGTTTGTCACTTTGTTCAGTAGACAAAATAAAAGACTTTGCTGGAACCAAAACACTACAAATATGCTAATAAACTTTTATTTAACATACATATTACCACTGAAGTGATATCTACAGCTAATAGCAGAGCATAATTGACAAATAACTGGATTGTACATAACCTTTCTATATTCTTGTACTGTTGAATAATTAGTTCCCACAGATTCAGACTTAAAATATCACTTATACAACAAAGAAAAAGTATTATTAAAGTTAATAGTGCAAATATCAGAAGTATAACTTCACATAATCAGTTATATCTTTTTTTTTGTCTGTACGGGATACTGGAATGTTGTAAACAGTTCCGTAAAATAGAGTTCTTAAGCAAAAAAATGAGCCTATTTGAGAAATGATAGGTGAAACTTGGATTTTTGACATTGATGTTCACTTTTGCTTGATCTGGCCCTACAATTGCACCCAGACCTCACCCTCAGCAACATCAAGCTCTTCTGTGTCTTCTCCCTCTCTTCCGAATTCAGAAACATCACCGTGAGACGTGGGTTTTTGTGTAACATGTGATGTCACTGTGATGTCACTGCAGATAAACATGCTGCTCCAGACTTGGATCTTCTTGTGAAAATGGAGGGATTTGCTCTCATGACTGACATGATGTGTACATATTATACAATATTTTCAAGTGTTCTTGCTTAAATCCCAGCATTTGAAGAAATGATTGTGATTTGATGTGTGAAGAAACTTAAGTTGATGTCTCGAATATGATTCAAGTGTATTCCTTCTTTTTTTTTTCCCTGGATAAATGTGTATTATTGAAATTGGTCCATATGAAATGTATCAAATAGTTGGTTATTCCTTGCTAATCCATTTTCGAATAAAACCAGTTCATGCCCCAAACTGAAATCTTTAAAAAGAAATGTCACATTCTCTTTTAGGTGTATGTTTATGTCTGTCACAACTTTATATTCTCAAAATAATGTTGTTTAATCCATAATCATTTGAATGAATAATTGAGAGAACTACTTGGACATCCACTTTGACAGGCTAGGTGCAAGATGAGCTGAACTAGCTGACAAAGAGGAGTCTTCACACTGGTTATGTTGTTCCACTCCCAGTTGATTTATTGTTGACTGTGACTACACAGAAACATTTCCATTTGATTCCTCTTGATACCATTTATTTTTTCTCATAATATATAAAACTGGTACAAATGCACAGCTGTGAACTTACCTTCTCTAAACAAGTGCGAGGCAGAACTTCAGAAGACATAAATGTATGAAATATGGCCAACTGTCTTGCGTTCGCTTGTGCTGCACAATAGTGTCATCAATTTAAAATTTAGGGGGAAAGGAAATAAACAGATGTCACAGGCTTCAACACTAACACAAGCTCCCCCAAAATGGAACATAAATCTGAACATTCAGAATGAAAATCCTGCTGTAGAACAGGTCATGAATGCAGGGTCAATAGACTATCATTTCACATCGGTGACATAATGTGAGGGAGGAAATTATCCTTAAAAAAGGTTTCTAAAATGTTAATGTTACTAGTCCATGCCAGATCTTTATGGATGAGCAGGATTACAAGGTCAAGAGGAGGCCATACCACCAGATGACATGTGTTGGCTCTTGTCAGGTGCAGGTTGCCCTGAGTCTGATGCCTGTAGTCGGGGGTCTGCTTTAGTTTCAGTAAGACAGTGATGTCATCCGGTTTGAGAAAAAAAGTCCTTTCCTCCACTGCCTGTAGGCTGGTCTTCTTTCTGGCTGCATAGAAATATTTCACCTCGATGATGCAGTCATTGGATGCCATCCCATCTGGGGAGCCACCAAGCAGGCCACTTTCTGTTAGGAACACTCCCCTCTCCTGGATGGTCACACCAGTGTGCTCCGTGTATTCCTGCTTTGCCTTTTGCTCATTTACAATTCCCCAGTCACAAGCCTGGGGGCGGGGAGGAAAACACCTTTCAATAGGTGTAATCTTTGCACACTACAAAAAGTGACTGGATGTAGTTCCAGCATAATATTGACATTGTAGTTTTGTTAAGAATTTATTTATTTTATTTATTGATTAAATCTTTTAATATATTATTATTAGTAGTAGTAGTAAGAGTAGGAGTAAGTATTTGTTTAGTAAGTATAAGAACAAAGTTATAGATAGATAGATCGATAGATCGATAGATCGATAGATCGATAGATAGATAGATAGATAGATAGATAGATAGATAGATAGATAGATAGATAGTGTGGAAGAAGGCATATGCTTCCATTCAAACCAATGCAGTTTTTATTTATATCAGGCATTTTATACATAATGACAACACAATGGGCTTTACAAAGGGAGGGAAGGGAAGACATATAAGCCCAACCCTTCTAATACAACACATGAGCTCCTTGTTTAAGATTGTATTGGCCAAGCAGGGTTTTGAATAACAAGGGAGGGTTAGAGTTCCTTTTCACTGCTGCCAACACCAAACCAACGTTGCTGGCTGTGAGTTTTTTCTCACGATATGCCATCCTGTTATGAAGAAATCCATGACAGTTAACTGCATGCCTCTTGAAATTATGAGAAAGCTCACTATTGACATACAGTCGCGGAAAAAATTATTAGATCATCAAAAGTCATCAAAAACAATGGTTATGTAATCAAGTACTAACTCTTGTGTGTATCATGTAATTAAAACAGACAGAAAAGAAAACATGGAATGCCTAAAAGCACTGTTTTTGACAGTACAATGCCATAGCTATTGATGTAAGAACTGAAGTGATTTTGGTTATTATCAAGAAAACATGGAAAATGGTTAGATATCAGCTCTGAAATTAAACACTTATGAGCTATTTTTGATGTTATCATTATATTTGTCTAAACAAATGTACCTTTAGTTGTACCGGGTATTAAAACGAACTAGAAATTAAAGAAAACAAGGGTGGTCTAATAATTTTTTCCATGACTGTATAGTACACCTGAAAACAATGGAGACTCTCTCTGTATGTATCATTACCATAAGGCATTCATAGTTTGCCCAACTGTGGCTCTCTCAATGGCTTCCTTCTGTTGTGGGCTGACAGCAAGTGATGACAGAGCTTTTTCCTCTGCATCGCCATAATCTGGGCTGGCCAATATCCCATCAAATGTCTTGATGGGATGTGATTGGTCAAATGTCTGTCCCAACAAATATCATGAAATCAGACAAAAGAATTAGATTTCCATGCAAGTCAACAATGTTCAGTGAGACATTCACATAGTTTTGGCTACACAGTCTATACAAAATACATTTAAATTACAGTGTGAACAGTTTGATGTCTGATTTGCAGTGGTTTACATCTGCGGATTATGTCAAACTGAATTTATCGTCAGTGGAAAATGGTGTGGTGGGATAACCTCAAACTTAGCTAATTTGTAACTGATTAAATGTAGCGTACTTGTGACGTTTCTGATAAAGCAGGACATGGAACATCAAAATACAAAAAGACAGAAGTCAAACCTGAGAAGTTTTTGGAGCTAAAATCCAACCCAGACCTGAAAACGGTCAAGCTGTGCCTGTTCTCTGTCCTCCTGGGTAACTGGTCGTTTAATTCCAGCTGAAATAATAACATAAAATGGATGATTGTAACTGACATGGTTTCAAGTGACAACACCATCTCACATAACTGCTGTCAGTATCACCATAACACACCTTAAACCCAGGCTTAGATTTTAGTATGGGAAGAAAACTTAGGATCAGGATTTATCAGTGATAGTAAAACAGAAAGCATGAATAATAACTCCTAATTAGTACTAACCTTGTGATGTTGGAGGTGCAATCACAGACACCCTGTTCGCTGTGATGTCATCAGTTTTGGGTGTCGTGGCCCTCTTCCACACATATTCGACATCCGTGCGGGTTCAATTCTTTTCAGCCCAAATGAGCAGGGCTGGGACATGGTGGCACTTGGCCTTCCCTGTACCACAGGAGCAGGCATTAGCCTTCACTTCCTGTCCCTCAACCTGAGTCAAAACAACTTTGCTAACCCTCACCCAAAACCCATAAAACAATCACCCAAAATGGAATAATTGGATGTTAGCATTATGAGCGGACCCCCATCCTTAGCTAGCTAGCTAACTAACTTGTCTGGTGCTTGGAAGACATGTCCAGTGTACAGTTGTCAGTTACACTGTCAACTAGCCATATGGTACTTATTCTATCATAGCTAATTAAACATTACCCGGGTACAGTAATGTAAGCTTTATTGCTAACACCTTTATATTCACTAGCTACTTGCTCTCACCTCAACCTCATAGCTCCTCTTTTTCCTTGATGTCTGAACTTTCCCTGTCAGACTTCCACCTGGCATTAGACTAACTCTTATAACTATTTGAGTTATAAATGAATGAATGAATGAATGAATAGCTCTTTATTATCATTTGACAGCACAGAGTACATACAGCACAGAGTACATCAAACGAAATTGCGATCAATGATTAGGGACATCGGGCTGCTGCAACTAGTGCGCTGCCACAGAACCCTTTTCTTCAAAATGTGTAATGAAGAACACAGGATAATGCAAAGCACAAATATAAGATATCATACAGTTTTCACACATTGCATGTGGACACATGCTGGTATTTTTTCATGGATTTGATAGGATTCAGGGTATAGGGTGAAAAAAAGAGTTTGAGACCAGATAAGATTTGGAGTGGGGACGGGGGAGAATGTGTGTGTGTTGTGTCTTTGTCCTTGGAATGTGTGCAAAAAAAAAAAAGAAAATAAGAGACACCAATAAGGAGTTAAGACCTCTTTTAACTGACTTTGGGAAGTCAGCAAAGTACAATGTGACAGTGAAAAAAGTGACCTGTTCCTGAGCTGCAGCCATTGTTGTTTACTTTAAGAGTAGGGATTTAGAAACGGAAGTGATACGTGACGTCACACTAGCCATCCCCATTATTATTTTCTTATCATTGTGTCACTTTTGCCTCCTGTTTTCCACTTGTCCTTATTATTCTGCCTCTGCCTCCTTTCATTCTCTCGCCTTGATTTTTTTTCTTTTTTTTCCACCAATGATAACATTAAAGAAATGAAGAAATTACCCTTATTTGTTCCAATTTTATGATTCTAAAATGTTGGTCTATGCCTCAGAGAATGAAACTAGGAGGGAAGAGCAGATCAAGACTGGAACAGAAACAGCTGAGTGTTGGAGAAAAAATTGAGATAATGACTAAAAATCATGCTCACTTCATCTGCGATCACCTGCTGTTGCCACGTTGCAATATTAAAAAAAAAAAAAAAACCCTCTCACTTGCTGCTTTTAGCTGTAATCACCTCTTCCATATGTGCCCTAACACTATAGATAGCCATTAGAGCCCAGAACAAAATAACTGACATTGAAAAGATGAAAAGGAAAGAAGCTGACAGATTTTAAGTAGCACTACACTAAGCTATGGTTGTGCTGATGCGAATGGAGCTTTTTCATATATAATGACATTTTGGTGCCATATACTCTTTACCTGGCTCTTTCTGACAAAGTACCGTATAGAAAGAGTAAACGATTGGTGTTTATTTGAAATAGTCATGGGTGGCATGATGGTGTAGTGGTTAGTACTGACACCTCACCAGCACCAGCTTTAACAAAATGAGACTGAGGCTACAATAATACTTTTATTTCATCTGAAATCACTTTTTTTAAAATGAAAACAATCTACATACATTACAGAAACAATCTTTGTATATCCTATAATGTGCCTCACATATATCTATCACCTAGGAGGCTTATAATGCCACAGGGAAATGTCACAAAGGCTACGTTCAGACAGCAGGTCTTAATGCACAATTCTGATTTTTGGGTGAAATATGATTTTTTTTGTGTGCTCGTTCATATTACACATTAAATGCGACTTCCATCAGTTTTGAGGATGAGCTGAACGTGACCCTGAAGTGACCCACATGCACAAAAGAGGTCCTGGCATAATACATGACCACACAGGCACGCGCTGTGTTTATGGAAGTAAATATGGAGGCATGCAGAATTGTGACGTTTGTCGCATTTCAATGACGTAAAAGTTGACTAAATGCAACCTGGCTGTTCAGACTTAAGTTGCATTGCAAAATATCAGATATGTATCACATTTAGGACCACATATGAAAGTGGCCTGGGTCAGATTTGACAAAATTGGATTTGTGCTGTTCAAACTGTCTTTAACAGATCGGATACAGGTCACATATGGGCAAAAAAATCAGATCTGGAGCACATTTGCCTGCAGTCTGAATGTAGCCAAATTGTTTGAGTTGGAGTTTGCCCACTGCAAAAGGCATGAGTTGTATGATGATTTAAAAAAAAAACAAAAAAACAATGTAACTGCACAGCAGCAGCTACCAAAAGATGAAAATCAGCTGGAATTTAGCATTCAGTCACATTGGATTAACAGTTGGTAATCAAAGCTGTCTTGTTTTTGTTTTGTTTTTTGACGGGGGCACAATGAATCATGGAAGAATACATAATGACTCGTAGGACTATTGTACCAATGTGCCCACCAATATCACCACTTCAAAAAGTCCACATTACAATGCAACTGCAGAGTTTTCAAATTAAAACAGGGTCGGCATCATTTCCATAAGTCTCCATTTTAGGGATCAAAAAACACCACATTAGTGTGGATTCCAGAGGTAAATTGATCAAAGCTGAGCTCAGTGTGTAATATCAGGACTATGACAGAATGGGATACAGCATCTAGTTCATTTCAAAGGGGAACACACGGTACGAATCCCTGATCATATACAGACACTTCATTTTATTTCAGAATATATTAGTTTTATCAACATAGCCAAGCAAGGAATGACACCAGAAATCTTTGCAGCTTAGTAAACAAATAGACATTATGAATAGTCGGGGCAGTTTAAGTAATTAGGCAAATGAATCAGTTAAACCAAGACTCACCTCACATAAAAAAAAAAACAAACAATAGATAATAATTTCTTTTCTGTTCCAGATTTCAGGTGCACAAGGAATAAAGCCAGTAAGCAAACTGCTCTTTGTAGCAGTAGGTAATGGGGATAATGCGTGTATCATTAAGTGATTTTTGTGTGTCATACCCATTCATTTTAAATGAATGAACTGCAGTACCATGAGCTGAAATACATTTAACTCATAAAGATCCTGTGCTGCTTTTGTGGCAGTTCCCAAATGAATTTTTCCTCTATATTTTACCATTTTTAAGTGATTTATCACCATTTATGATAATATTGTCTTCTGTATTAGGCATTTTTCAGTGAAAAACATGTATTTTCCTAGATTTAATTCACAGATCATGTGGATGTTCATGAAAACTCAAAGGTTATTATATCTGAAACAGAAAAAAAAAGAAGAAAAAAGTCACTTTTTCAGCAAATACATCAATGACTGAATGTAAAAACACGTGTCTCCATCCACTGTCATTGATCCAACTGCATGGTTTTTATTGGTTAATCAATGTTGTAGAAGATGACGGTGTGCCCACGTTCATTACTGAGCCTCTGAATGTCCAAAATGGGTCATGTCTGATTATGATTTAAAGCTAAGAAACTGCATTTTACCTCAATTGTTTACATGTACTGATAGGATGAGTGGATCTACAGGTCTTAAACAGCTTGTATTGGTAAATGCTGTTGGTCACTGGTGGCTGTTTGGGTCTTTATGGGTTAAAAGCATCAAAATCAACAGGGACACAAAACACACCAACTCAAGCCAAACCTGTTCATTTGGATCAGCCAACAGATCCAGATGGATGTCGTAGGTGTGGTAGTCAGTCGGTCCTTCCTGCAGTCAGTTATTGGTTCCGATCTGTGGGTAAATGTAACTTTAGGCCTCTTGTATTGTTGTGTTATCTGACCCCACAGACGATCACACCAGAGTCCGACTGCAGCTGCTGGATGGAGACCCTCACTCAGACTACATCAACGCCAACTACATTGACGTAAGTGTTCACACACACACACACACACACACACACACACCTACACACACATAACTGAACACAATCCTTACACTGATTCTTTCCACAACTCAGTTAAAAGCATGAGCACAGTTTGTATCCATTATATTTTCTATCCCATGGTAGCGCTGGCCGATACCACACTTTTGTGATTTAATGCGATATCGATTACTTTTTTGAGATATATATTTGATACCCGGTTCCAATACTTTCAGTGATTTTTTTTTTTTTTTTAATTTGTTAAAATGTTTCACTTAAAAGACATCTCACATGACAAATACTGTCCATTTAACAGCTTTAATGTGCATAACCTTTGGTGGCCATTTTTAAAGCATTGAAATAAATTTTGAAAAACACATAAATAATAAATAATTAACATAAATATTAATTAAAATATACAAATGAAACACAAATAATACATATAATTATGAATAGAAATGTCAAAATAAAACACATAAATAATAATTAGCACATATGAATTAAATAAAAATAAATAGTGCACATTAATTTTTAAAAAATGACATAAATTGAATGTATTCATTGAATACAATGAAATGGTCACAACTCCAAAGAGCTTTTTTTTTCCAACAAGACCTACACATTTTATATTTTTGTAAGAAAACAGAGTTAGAAAAGAATAAAACTGACTGCAGTTCTGACAGAACTGGGCTAATTTTCAGGTGTTTAAAGGTTGCTGGTGTCGCTGCAGTGTTGTATATTTTTACTACACAGACTACACTTTACTGTAGTTTTATCCACAGGTGTAAAGTACACCTATACCACACTGTTCTTTCTCTCATCCATGCTCTCCTTTCAGACACACATGTAGCCGCTGACTGAACTGTTGCTAACAGGCTAAAAACAGCTAACTGGACTTGTTCAGTTTTATGCTGCAGGGGTGGTTATGTCAGTACAAAACCTTGAAGTAAGTTACTCTATAAGATTCAGACGTGACATAGGCGCTTTTATCCCGCATTTATTAATTAATTTTGATACTTTATTAGTGTAATCGATCCTCAAATGAGTAGTGTGTGAGTATCGATATATCCATACCACAGAATTGATACGCCCATCACTATCCCATGGGCAAGTGGTTCAATCCCACCATACCTCATCTGTAACTATCTCTGGTGTTTATTACAATAACTATATGTGTACAGATAAATACAATTTGTATTAAATACATTTTGTACTCACACACAAAATACAACGTCACTTACTCATAGGCCACAGATTTTTCTCATATTTCTCAGCATTATTTGGTTTTATTAAGTTAAGGTCCTATAAATATTTTGGTCGTAACATCCAAATGAAATTTTGTCTTCATTTAACCTTTCATATGACATTTATCACAATTTATTAGAATATCATCCTCTGCATTTTGCCCAGAGTAAATTCAAAGGTTATTATGACAAAACAGGGATAACTGACTTTTTTCAGCTAAATATATCATCAACTGAACATAAAACCAAATGGCTACAACCACTGTCATTGATCCAACTCCATGGGCTTTACTTGGGAATTAATGTTGTAGAAGATGACAGTGTTTGCATGCTTACTATGGAGCCTGAACGTCCACATGGGTCATATCTGATACCGAAAAGCTACGAAACAATATTTTACCTGAATTATTAAAATGCATTGAGAGGATTAATGGTTCAGAAGGTATTAAACATTATGGACTAGTATGCTTACTGTAGCAGGTGGCTGTTTGGGTCTTTGAGCGTTAATCTCTCCCTGGTAAAGTACCTATGGTTGGAGACTGTTCAAAGATGTGATTAAAAAACAACTAAAAATGTGTTTTTATTCAGCCAAGCCACAATCATTTCCCTACTTAAAGGAGTGATATTCTGCTTTTTTAATGAAATTATACATTTTAAAACATTTCCCTGTGGTCTACATAAACTGTAAATGTTATACTTGGGTCTGAATTCTTCATTAATTACACTCCACAGGTCCATCTTCAACCCTGTTTCTGACTAATGACACCAGAAAGGTTGTTTTGAGCGCTGGCCCTTTAAATGCAAATGAGCCACTTCACGCCCCACCCCCTCCAGGTTGTTAACCATGCTGCTCTGTCCTGTTCAGCCACTTGTTTTTGTTAATACAACCAACAACTGAACATTTTAGGTAATTGGCTCAAAGTTTGGACATATTTTCAGTATGGACTACAACTGCTGCTGCTGACAAACGATTATCGCGTACTTGGAGACATGTTTGTCGGAAGTCTTGATCTTATATGTGCAAATGTCGTGGCATAACTAGTTTCAGACGTGACAAATTAAGCAGGAATGAAAACAGGTTGTAGAAATCCGATTTTTGCCATAATGAATATAACGATAGCTCTGCAGCACCTGGAGGGTTCAAATTCAAACTTTTTTAACTATTAGGGTCCAAATACACAAATAAATGTACCAAAGACAATAAAAGTGGGTTTAGCAAAATATGACCCCTTTAAATAAAAGTGCTCTTCTAGCGTAAACCCCACAAATTTACAGGAATCAGGATTTGAAGAGCAGATGCTGGTGGTAAAGTACTGGATTCTATATCTGTCATTCACCTCAGTCATCTCCTAACTACTGAAGAAAGGTCAAAAAGTCATAGATCCTTCAATGGCAAATAAAGCTGATATTGTGATTGTGCAGAAACATACACTGGCGAGATTTCTTGTGATGACCAGTTGTTTAATTGAAACTCCAAGATGCTGTAATGGTGGTGTTAATGATTATGGCTCACAAAGCTTATAGGCAATCAGGTGAACGGAGGGCGAAAGAGAAGGCTTGTCAGAGAAGAAATGAGAAGAAAAAGAAAAAAAAAAGGGCAGAAAATTAAAATCATAACAGTTAATCCCCTCAGTGAAAGATAGTGTTGTTTGCATGATTTTAATGACAAGAGGAAAGTGATAAATGTTTTCACCTTAACAAGGTTATGGGTCTCCCTGGGAGGTGTGGGGTTGAGGACCAGATACTCATCTGTGGTTGTAGAGTTGGAGCTTTTCATCTGCCCCACAGAGAGAGAATTAAAGTCGCTTCTATTATTTAATTTCGGTGTTTATTTGGAAAGAGACCTTGAGTCATACTTTGGGGAGAAGTGATGGGAGTGGAGAGTGAGCTGGGACAAATTAAAATATAAGAATAGATAGAAGGAGGAGGAGGAGGAGGAAGATGGAAAGTACTGAAATGTGGCTTCGAAGTGACTAAAAGTAGAAAAGAATAAACACAGGAACTGAGCGCAAGTGGTGATGAAATTTAAGGTGGAGGGAAAATGTCAGTCAAAGGCAGCAGTAACAGTCGTATGGGGAAAGGATGGGAAGGAGAGCAACAGAAGGATAGAGGGAATGACCACATGGCAAAGCTGACATTAGCTGAAGATGTTTAGACTATATTTTAAATGTTTTTTTTTTTTTTATTATTATTATTTCTTATCATTCATTATTATTTGTGTTACTTAATTATTTAATGTCATACCATGTAGAACTTCAAAGAGACTGGTGTATTTATGTACAGTATTTAGTTCATGGCGATCACCTTTGTAGCAATTACAACCCATTACAACTCTAGTCGTTACAGGTTTTATACATTAATATATCATGATGAAAATAGCAAATATCTTTTGCAATCGGTGTTTGAAACTAAACATAAACTTGCCATTTTAAAAAGATCTTCATTTGGAATTAGAAAGAATGAAACAGATTTATTTTTATGTTATTGAATACATACATTTTTTCCAAATGAGACCAAATAAATACATTCAGGCTAGGGCTGGGCGATATAATGCTAATGATATATATTGCAAAATAACTTTTCCTCGATAGAAATATGAGAGACACTCGATACAATTTTGATAGAATTCATTCGCCCATGTTTTGACAGACATAAGAACAGCCAATCATAATTAAGTAGCACCGCATCAAACCAATCATGTTAGAGCCACGTCAAGTTAGGTTGACGCACACAGCACAGGTGTAAGAGCAGCTGCAACACACACAATAATGTTTGGGCAGCAGTGGGAGATAATGAGTGTTCCCTCAGGAGACAATTTGACCGAGAACTCATGCGACCGGGTTACTGAAAAGTAGGGTGTAACCGGTTCAGTTCCAGCGTACAACAGAGGCGTAGAAGCTGGGAGCCGGACGTTCTAAGCATGTTACGTTTCAGCTTTGGTTTACACTACTTACAGCAGTTACAGAATTGTTTCTTGAAGATGGTCTATTTTTATTTGTGTTCTCTTTTAAAACATGAAAGTTTTTGCCTGCTGGTCAGACTTTTAGTTTGGTTTTAAATATATGGACCTGTTTTATTTATCTGAAACAGTTGTATAATATTCTTCATGTTTAACCTAAATAAATCATATTTAAATCAAAAATAACCTTCTGATGCCTTCACAACTAACTTATGATTAACGGAAAATTTAAGCTTAACAAAGATAGTGATTTGATTTATATCACGATACATATTGATATCGTCTGATATGAAAAAAATTAGCATGATATGATTTTTTTCCATATTGCCCAGCCCTAATTCAGGCAGAGGAAACAGATTGTCTCATACATTCAGTTTAACCAAAAACATGATATTTTTAAGGGTTCATTAATTGTTTTTTTGGTGAAAATTCGTCTTTTTTTTTTTGTAATCCAGTTTAAGTCCTGTGTTACCTATCTGTGCATCACAAATTTTGGAATTGTATTAATGTTTAGTTTGATAGTGCAGTCGTTGTTGACCATTATACAGACATTTTAATAGAAAAGGGATCTGTACCTACAATCAGATGCATCACATCTTCTTCAACGATAATCTAATCAGCATATCTGTCGGTCCATGTGAATCTTTGTTCCAAATGTTAAAATATTCTGTAAAGCTGTTCCTGTTTTATTGTATTCTTCATATGATGTAAAAGCAGCAAAAAGAGACACAGTTTTATTGAAAACAAAATATAAAATTAAACCAAAAAAAATCACTTCTCATCTTCACCCTTCCCTGTGCATATATTGTTCTTGATATTCCACAGATAACATATTATAAAACACCGAAACCATGTTGCACACATGCACACATACTGTACATGCTACGAGTTTGGGTCAGCGTTAGCATTAGCATCAGTAAGTGTAGGCAAGACACCACTTCCTTAGTTACTTTGACAGTAGGTCAATAGTGAGTGACATTTTTCTATGTTTAAATGTATGTATTTTTTTTTTAGTTATTTTTCATCCAAATGTTCAACAGAACAAACTCACATGGTAACCAGAATATAGATTACATGCAGGGTGGTTGAAAATCCTTAAAAAGTCTTAAATGTGATTGCAGTTAAAATGAATAATAAATCCTTAAATCTGACTCTCAAAGGTCATAATATTCCACAGACCCAATGAATGATATTGCTATATTTGTAAAGCTTTGTGAGGACTCAATCAAATGTGTAATTAGTGTTGATAATTTTATCATATGGAAATGGGAATGAGTGGAGCCACAGAATCATTCATGGGTGGGGGGGTCAGGAATGAGCTTTAGCATCATGGATGTCAGAAGCACAAACATTAGTTATTTTAACCCTATAACACCAAACGTATCATATTTGATGCATGAGTTTTGAAGCCCTCTACATGATCAGTGTGATTTTTTTTTTCTTGAAAAACCTGATGTATACAATTAGATACATGCAATACAGGGATAATCCACCGGGGGGGAGGAATTCATTCACCAGAGGCCTTTGCAGTGACACTACAAGACTGTCATTAATGAGGAAGGAGCCAGAACTTTGCCAATTTTGAAAATAAATTGCCAATTTGTTAGACATGTTTGTGTTATATTATATTTTTGTTTGTTCAAAAATAATAACATCTGAGTATTAAGACCTGATGTATCAAATATGATACAAAATTGAAACTCATACATGGAAATTGATATTTGAAAAAAAGAAATTCAGAAGGACCAACTGGCAAAGTTCAGGCTTTACAGGGTGAATATGACATTAGGTTAGGATTCAATAAAACCAGTAGATGTTAAAAGGTTAAAGCTCTGCACTGGTGTTACTGGCTGAATGAAAAACAGTAAACAGTATACTGTACATTAAACAGGAGGGAGAAAGCAAATAATGTCATATCAGGCAGAGAAAAATGAATATTAAAATGGGGGAAAAGACAAGAGAAAGAGAAGAAATACCAGTAAAAGTCATTAAAATAGAGAATAGATAATGTAAAAAAAAAATAAGGTCATAATATGTAAGGTGAAAAATATGGAGAGGGTGTTTTTTAAGGCTTGACCCTTCTTCTTTTTTTTTTTTCTGTCTCACAGGGGTACCATAGACCCAGACATTACATCGCCACACAAGGTAATTAAACTGACGTAATGTGATTGTGTGAGTGTAATTCTACATTTGTGCAAATATAAAAGTGTATGTATTTTATGTGTTTGTGTTCGTGAGTGTGTATGTGAGTGTGTGTGTGTGTGTGTGTGTGTGTGTGTGTGTGTGTGTGTGTGTGTGTGTGTGTAGCAGGCACCTGGTAAATGTCGTCCTTTTGAGCTGGAAGGCTATTACCACAACCTCCTAAATCTAAACCACCGTATAAAATCCCCCTGACAAATTTAAGACCCCATTACCTCAAACCCCCGAACCACTATGTGGGATCGTGAGTGTGTGTGTATGTTAGAGCACACTTGTGTAAGTCTGTGCTCATACTGAGTGTGTGTGTGTTTATATAGAGCTGCTTGTATGTTTGCGTGCATCATGTTTATATCTCTGGCGCTTCTGTGTGTGTGTGTGTGTGTGTGTGTGTGTGTGTGTGCGTGCATGTGTGTGTGCAGGGCCCATGCAGGAGACAGTGAGGGATTTCTGGAGGATGGTTTGGCAGGAAAATTCGGCCTCAATCGTCATGGTTACCAACCTGGTGGAGGTGGGCAGGGTGAGTTCATCATATCTGAGATGATTAATTGTGTGTTATGTATGTGTTTAAGAAAGAGACATGAGTGTTTTTTTATTTTTTCTCTGTAAAAGATCAGGACTTATGAGGGTCCTGATCTTATACACTGGAAAAAATCAAAATCTTACTAAGTGTATTTTTCTCATTTCTAATCAAATTTCTCATCACACTTAAAATAAGACATAATCACCTAAAGAGTAACCTTTCAGTGAGATATAAGAACTTATTTTTAGACAATAGATCTTGAAAATCTTATTTCAAGAAATCTTACCAAGATAATTTTTCACTTGTTCCATTGGCAGATTTTTTTTTTTGCTTGAATTAAGCAAAAAAAATCTTGAATTAAGCAAAAAAAATCTGCCAATGGAACAAGTGAAAAAATATCTTCGTAAGATTTCTTGAAATAAGATTTTCCAGATCTGTTGTCTAAAAATAAGTTTTTTATATCTCACTGAAAAGTTACTCTTTAGGTGATTATGTCTTATTTTAAGTGTGATGAGATATTTTGACTAGAAGTGAGAAAAATACACTTGGTAAGATTTATATTTTTGCAGTCAATAATTGTTTATTTATATACATATAAATTGTATAACTATATTTGTGTGAATTGTCTTGTTCAGGTGAAGTGTGTGCGTTATTGGCCTGATGAGACTGAGGTCTACGGAGACATCAAAGTGACCCTGATAGAAACTGAACCACTGGCCGAATACGTCATACGAACTTTCACCGTCCAGAAGGTAAACAACAAAAAGCACAGGACAATAAAGTTTCTGTCCTCTAATACAGATAATCTGTAGTTTTACTGGGGCTCCACTTCTGTTCTTTTGTAAACTCAAAGCCTGGATTACCATCAGAGCCTGTTTGTGTGTGATTGAGGGGGGCTTTGAGGCCAACAGTGATTCTTATTTGTTTCTTGCTGTTTAAGAGGAGGCTCAAAAGCATAATCGGGCCTTTGTAATCAGGCAGAAGGGATTTGAGAGGAGAAAGGACGAGTGAAGCTGGAAGACTGGACCATTATTGTTGTGATGTCGTTCTCTAAGGCGCTTGTCATCAAAAGGGAAAACGGTTGAATCACATACTCCACAACTAAACGCCTGATTTCTTCTTTGTTTTCATCTTCGTCTGCATCTTAACTTTATTGCTTTTTCAACGGTGCTGAATAATTTTCATCTACCCTAATGTCATTTACATTTTTTCTTGCCTATCATTCATGCATAAAGGTTAACATATTTAAATGACACTTAACAAAAATCAGTGATATCAGTCATTCATCCTTTTCTTTTTTCCACACTACTTTTCTTTGTTTGTCATTTCTTATTTCTTTCTGATTCCTCCTCTTCCTCTTTACCCATCATACCTCCTCCTCTGCCTCCTCCACTCCTGTATTTCCCCCTCAGTTGTGCCAAAGCAGCTTATGAAGACACGTCTTGAAGTCGTCGCTGTCAGCTCGTTTAGCAAGCCATTAATCCATACCACCTCTGTGTGTGTGTGTGTTTGTGTGTGTGTTGGAGTGCACAGTAGAATTCAAAGGACAAGTTCATTTTCCAATGCGCAGCTGCACACACTACACACATGCACATACTCACTAATGGAAGATTCTCCAAACTAAAGCAGGTTCTGTCAGTGTCTGTGTGTTTGAATGCAAGACAGTACATGAGTTTTCTGCACAACAGTTAAATAGCTTTAATTACACTGAATAATGAGAGCAAACCTGACTTTAATCTTCACAGAATAGTTCTGCTATTGGATGACTTTTTCAGTTTTCTGCATTAACCCAAGTCATTTCAATAATGTAATTCACTTGAATATTCCACCAATGCCCTCTGACAGCATTTGCAGACTGTCCTGCATCCTTCCCTTAGCACCACCTAAGGCAAGCTCAAATCCCAGAAAGAAAAACTCCCCAAACAAACTAGAATGGTTTTTTATTACCCCGCGCCCCCAAAAGGGAGGCAAGGGGTATTGTTTTTGGTTCTGGTTGTTTAACACTCTAGCAGCAAAACTATGGGGTTGTATTTATACCAAATAGGTGCATAGATTACCAGTGACCCAGAATAAATGTGGTTACATTTTGGGAAAAGTAGGTCAAAGTTCAAGTTTTTAATGAGTTTTTAAATCTTTTTTTTTCCCCATTTACTTTTTAAATTTCAAATGTCTGTAGCAGCAAAACTTTCAGTTGAATTCATACCAAATTGGGAGTTAAATGCCAGTGACTCAGAATAGATGTTGTTACATTTTGACAACAGTCAGTCAAAGTTAAAAATTTTTATGAATTTTTAAATCTTTTTTTTCCCCATTTACTCATAATAGGTGAAATTTCAAATGTCTATAGCAGCAAAACTACTGGTTGAATTCATACCAAATCTGGTTTATAAATTGCCAGTGACGCAGAGCAGATGTGGTTACATTTTGGGAAAAGTAAAAAGTTCACATTTTTTATGAATTTTTTAAAATCTGTTTTCTTTCCCATTTACTTATAATGGGTGAAATTTGAAATGTCTAAAAAAAAACATCAATTTTGTTTCAATTTACTTCAAACTTGGCACATATATAGAGGCAACCGATATGCTGACATCAGCACACGCATAGACATGATGACATCAGCTGGAGTGATGCCAAAATATGCTACAATACATGCAAGGGGCAGGGTCAGTTGTGCCTGGAACCACTTGTTATTTTTATTTTTTTATTTTTTTATTACAGTAGAATAGTTAAGGGTGCCAGACCTATGTCCAGAAGAGGCCAAAGCTAACAAGGTGGCAGTGCATAGAGAAAATGATAGATGAACATTGTTGCTCTGCTTTAAAGGCTATTTTCAAAGTTTGTGTCAAATGAAGAATCACTGTTATGTACGAAATTAAGAAATGTCTCAAGGCACAGTTTGCATGAATGAATGAATGAGGGAATATTAGAAATGAAGAGCTCCTTAACCTCTGAGCCCTAGACAAGGCCACACCATTATACTGTACCATTGAAAGCAGAGGTATAACTCATATTTTCTGTGTATATTCAATTCAATTCACTTCAGTTCAACACACTTTATTTATCCCCAAAGGGCAATTTAAAAAAGGCATGAAAATAGCTTATAAAGAGATTTAAAAAGAGACAGTACAGGGTCACCACACACAAGGACAAGAAAACATACTTAAGTCTTATCTTATATATTTTATCTAAAAGAACATCAAATAACTGCAGTCAAAGTCTATTGTTTACAGGTCTGTAAAGTTGGATCTAGAACCATTTTGGAAAGGGTTAAGAAACTCAGCTCTGATGTTATCTTTTGTATGCCATCTGAATCTGCCCTTCTACAATAATTCATGGCATTTTTTGTAGGTTGTCAAGAAACCTTTCAGGGTCTTTTGTATCCATAGTTCCTTTTCTTAGAATTCCACTTTGGTCATCAGATGGAGCGTAGACTACACATAGTAGCAACAGGCATTATGTCTTTGTCTGAGATATTACACAACAGGGGAAGTCCTCCAAATGTCATGGTGATCTTGTGTTTAGAAGCCCATAGAGCAGACATACTTGCTCAGTTTCAGGTTGGGTCAGAGTGACCATGGAAATGCACTGAAGGCTTAATTTTTTTATCATTGCAAGTTGTTCAAACTCAGATAGTGTTCACAATAAAATATTAATAACACTTCATCTATGAGTGGTCACAAAGATGATATCTTCCCATTAGTATTTTTATATCGGAACAACCATCCATTCCATTGTGTGTCAATGGATGAAGGATTGTTCCTGTAGGAAAAAATAGAAAAAAATAGAAATAAACAAATGCTTATAAAATAATGAATAAATAAGATAAATAAAACAAATAAATGAAAATATTAACAGGAAAGTTTTTGTGACAATAATTGCACAGAAATAACTATAGGACTTATTGTGTTATGAACTTGATCAAAAATCTAAAAAACTGCACAACACTGTTATTGGTGATTTTGAGTGTGTTGTGTGGACTGATCTGGGACTTAATTTACTAATTTTTTTTTTTTTTTTTTTTTTTTTTTTTTGCATTGACTTCAGTTAAATTAATTGGCAGCAATTTGTGTCATGTGACAAGAACATAAACCCTGGTCAAAATGACCAAAAAGAAAAAAATGCTGTGAAGAGTGTTAGTTAGAACACAGTGAAATAAGTAGTACAGCATAATATGAATTATTTGAATTACGAACGTGGGTGTGAGATTTAGTGACATCTAGAGGTACAGTTACATATTGCAAGCAACGTAATTTGTAGTTTAGATTTTATTTTTATTTTTTTTACCAACCTCTCATGACCCTGAGGCCCTGGTTGGGTTGGACCACCATCTATCGATTGAGAGAAGTAATTTCAACATCACTGGAGAGCAAATCAATGAGAAGTCCAGTTATCAAATCACCTTGTGGTTTTCTGGGTTTTATTTTTCTTCCCTGTCTCCAGCCTCTCTCACTCCATTTCTACGTCTGTTTCTTTCTCTACTTCAACCTTGTACCTTCTCAGTATTGTCTTTTCTTCTCTATCCTTTTACCTTCTTCGTTTGACCTCGACTCACCACCTCTCACAGTTTCATTTTCATGGCCCTGTTTTTCTCCTTTTCGTGCCTTTCCAATGTTCTCAGGTTATCATAAGGCACTATGCCAAAGCAAACAATTCAATACAACCTTACAAGCAATTTCAATTGCTAGAACAACAGTGTGCTCTCAGGTCTATTCTTAGAAGGTAAACTGAACTGAACAAAATGTGGTTCTCTCCATTTAAGACACATTTAGCTCACTACAGTATAATGGAATCGATTGGTTTGAATTATTCAAGCATATGATGGTAGTTTTTCTTTTTACTATTTTTTTTTTTTTCAGGAGGGGGGAATTGAACTGCTGGAAGCTGAAGAAAGGGTCATTCATATCTTCTACTTCTTTCCAGTAGAGAGTTGTCGGAAAGTTAGAAAATTATAATAACCCATGAGAAGAGATGCGGGTGAATGCCCAGAGATGTAGGTCAGGATTCAAAGTAGAAAAGTAGAAGTAAGACTCCTCAGCCCTAAGGCACATACTGTATCTGACTTGAACATGTTGGGAAATACTGTCAAAGTTATAAACTTCCTGCTGACAGGTCTAAAAGTGTCAAAATACAGTGATGTTTTGGGGTGTCTTGGAGGTTTAGTTGATGCTGTGTTTTGTCCTGGTTACAAATACTGAATAATCTCTAATAGCATCTATGTTTTCACTTGTCTTTCCTTGCCACTCTAAAGCAATTTGAAAGTGAAAAAAAAAGAGGCTGCGGAGTGTCCTCATGTATCTTTTGCTACCGTCAGCCATGTTTTGGTGTTTTATTGGAATGTCCAGGACAATGATAATATTGTGTCAAAAAGTTAAAGACAAAAGTTGATTTCTATCCCCATAAAGATATAAAGGATGAAATGGTTATAATCAAAGGCACAGAGCAGGTTAAATAATGAAGAATCTTAAGGATATTTACACAGGAGATCATAACTAATTCATAAATCATGTTAATTACAATATATTTGACAAATGTAAGCTTGAACAAAATATTACCAATTATCAATATTACCAAATTTGTATAAATATAAGAAACCATACTAATGTTACCTCTAATTCACAAATTCAACAACTGCTTTGGTCAGTTTTTTTGATTTGCTCCCAAGTGGCACATAATGACTGATCGATAAAAGCAGCATAAGATAACTCTAAACTAGGTGATACCATCAGATTTTGGCACAGCACTTGAAAACAGTTCATATTCTTATAATTGTTATTCTTTAGAAGTTAGCTAGTGGACCAAAATTTGTAAACAGTAGCACACATGTGATGAACTGCGCTGCCATTGGACAGAAAAGTTGAGGGTGAAGTGAATCAGAGACAGTGGGTGTTGATTAAAAACAAACATGGAGGTTCTACCAAATGTCAATGAGACATTCGGTCTCCTCATAGCTCCACGTCTGTTCACGGTTCATGGCTGCTGCTATTAGCTCTGACTACCCAAGTGGCTTGGCTACTTCCAGTTTTGTTGATTACCCACAATGTTACACTGCTACAGTGGCTCGTCAAGAACAAAAAGGTGGTTCCTTGGTTTGTTTCTGCTTGAGGCCAGTTATATTCACACCAGAAGTGAACCGGCCCAGAGTCCATTTGGAAATGGACCGAGACCACTTCTTCTACGTGGTCAGCTTTTCTGGTTCAAATCAGAGTTCACATGTTTGTATTCACACCTAAAAAAAAGTCCGGACTTTCTGGGGAAACGAACTCTGGTCCGTTTTAAACAAACCAAATGAAGTAGGTCTGAATACACCCAAATTCACTCAAGAAATGCTCAAAAAGAACATGTGAGTAATTCTACACATTGTGGCTGTGCTTGTGCTTGAGCAACAATTTTAGGAAATTACTCTCGTGACCATATTTTATCCCGGTTCATACAATAAAATTGTAATTATAACTTGATGAAAATTTCTAACATCCATCTAATTCAGGTCCTGTGCTGACACTACATACTACCATTGAAAAGCATTCAGCTTGTGTCCCAGATGGATCAGTGTGATGTCGGAACTAAATCTTAATCAGGATGTCATCTTTATTACTTTTGTAATGTTTCCATTGTTTGGCCAGTAAGTATTTAACAGCCCTTTGTGTGTCTAGAGAGTTCATCATTAAAATGTCAAGATGCTATCGCATGGAGAGGCAAAATGGATGTCTACTGCCATTCCATTCCCATTTAATTTCCATTGTTATGTAGCCTAATGCCTCCTTCATATCTTTTGAAGAAACTCCACCTCTTTGCATTTTGTCTTTCTCTCTAGCCACTAGATGTGTAGTTTCTAAGGGAATGTTTTTTGATGTGTTATGAAATAACACTTTTCTCAAAAACTTTGTTTTCTAACCATAACGCACACAGTTCTTTTTAAGCAACTGTACTTTATTTAGCTGATCTGGTGCCTTTAGGATTCCGATCCGCACAGGCATGAGTAAGAACAATGAAAATTTCCAAGTAGTCTGGAAGCTGTATTGAATTATAGCATTTCCCTCATCAGACTTCCCCTAAAGGGCCATCCAGAGATTTGTGAAATCAATTAATCTTTTTTTTTGTGAAGCCAAAATATCCGTCAGTATCCTAAAATCTCCCCAGTAAATTAGGCAAATGACTCACGATAAGTCTTCTTGTCTCTCATTCCCAGAAGTGTCGCAAAGTGCCATCTTGACATCCACAAGATCGATTTATTTTCCATCTGAAGCCAAAGAGGCAGCTCTATCCCCTGAAATCCCTGCTGTAAATTAAGCAGCTGAACCATGATATGCCTTCCTGTCACTCCTTCCTAAAAGGGCTGTGATGACATCCCTTCATTTATCATCATCAGGAGACCAAATGCCCATCACTTTTCATGAAGACATGTTATATGCTGGTTGTAAATGTACATAACTGAGGTGGACCATCTCTTTCTGTGTGTGTGTGTGTGTGTGTGTGCGTGCGTGCGTGCGTGCATGCGTGTGTGTGTGTGCGTGTACGTGTGTGTTTCAGAAGGGCCATCATGAGATCCGTGAACTCCGTCAGTTCCATTTCACCAGCTGGCCAGACCACGGTGTTCCGTGCTACGCCACTGGACTACTGGGCTTCATACGACAGGTCAAGTTCCTCAACCCGCCTGATGCTGGGCCCATCGTGGCACACTGCAGGTGAGAACACACACGCACCCAAACACCTCTGCACACTGAGGGACAGAAAGTACAGGAGATAAACTTGATTCCCTGATGGTGTCAGTCAGTGTGGACACAGAGCAGACAAACAAACACAACCACTCACTCTACTGCTCCTGCCTTTCACTGACAGGACTGTAGAAGGCCTCTCACCAAGGAAAAGAAAAATAGGACCAGTGGTCCTGTAGCTTACCGGCCAAATTAAAAGCTTTGGGAAATGTATCCAGATGCCATTTATTCTCACCCAGTTATGTGTATTTATTCTATTACAGAAATAGCCCATGTTTTGGTCATATTCCAATCAGATCTGTAAAAAATTCAAATTCCAACTTGATATCATTGATACTTACTGATTTATTGCATTTATTCAATCCACTTCCTATCTGTTATCATGGGAAAATTTTTCAAAGTCGCACCAAATCCAGAATCAGATCTGGATCAAAATAATTTCAAAACCTTGTGTTGACATCATCATACAGAAGCTGTATACCAAGTTTGAAATCAGTGAGAACTGTAGTTTCGGAGAAGAAAATTATTGAATTTTTTCCCCATAAGAGCCCATGTTAAATTTTGTGTAAGTTCACAGATCCAGAAGAAGATCCTGATCAGCATGTGGCCATTATGTTTTGGTCATCTCCCCATCAGGGCTGTACTGTAGAAATTTACACTGGATATCATTTATATTTACTGAGTTATAGCATCGATCCACTTCCTATCTCTTATAAAGGGGAAATTTTTCAGAGTGGCACCAAATCCAGAATCAGATCCAGATCCAAATAATTTCACTAACTTTTGTTGACATGAGCATAAAGAAGCTGTATACCAAGTTTGAAGTCAATCAGAAGTGTAGTTTCGGAGAAGAAGACGATTGAAATTTTTTTAACGGACAGCAGAGGACAACGACGGACGATGACAGACGATGACGCCGGGTGCTGCATGACAACAATAGCTTACAGCCTGTCAGCTGGTAAGCTAAAAAAGAAAATCATTTTGATGATGAAATAATTGACAGTTTGAGGTACTGTAACTACAAACCATGAACGGACTACACCGGATAGATCTAGTTACTACATTCAACCTTTGTACATATTATTCTTCCAGTATTGAACGAAGGCAAAAATACATGTTTACCATAATCACCATACGGTTTAGGTATTGAAATGTTGATTGTATTTATGTTTTCCATACTTTGGTGGCAAAGTTCAACATGCCTGCATTTAAGCTAAGATGACATAATTGCTAATTTAAATTTATTTATAGAAAATGTAGGTTTATAGCATCAAAGAGCAGTAAAAGTAGACAGAATGTTAAAACTAAAAGAACAAGATACACATGTAGTATAAAGAATAAACATTAAAGAAGACCAAACACTATTAACCCTATATATTTCACTCATAGAAATACTCTGAAATTCTAAATTTCAACCATAGTGTATTATTGGACAACCTAACAAGACTCTTTTACTTTTGTGAATTTTTTTATTGTTTATGTAGATAATCAAGGTCAATAAAGTTGCCATATTTGGTTCCTTACCCATAAGTGACAAAAAAATCCAAGGAGTATACACAAAAAATAGTAGAAAAACACAACATGCGCATAATTCTTAGAAAAAAAAAATGGGTAAAAATTGTTCGTGACACCGTTAAGAGCCTTATCTGCTTCTGTGAACACAGTGTGATGTAATGTCACATCTTCTTCTGTGCATGCGTGTCACTTCAGGGCCGTCAACTGTTCACACATGAGTCTGATGACATCTGGATTTAAATTATAATATGAATAACCACACAAAGAAATCAGATTTCTGTTAAAAAATCTGAATTGAGCTTTAAAACCTGTAGTGTGGCCATAGCCTAAGTAGATTTACACAGATTAAGCTATTTTAAAAACCCAAACAGTATGGTCTTATACATAATATAATGTATGTAATAAATAGGAGAAAAAATAGTCTGTTGCACAGAAATACCAGTTAAATATCAGCTCAACTGTTTTGCCTGGAAAAAAAAAACAAAACATAAGAATTTATTTAACTATGAAGCTTTTCTACTTTGTAACATTTTTTTTCTTCCCCCTCTTTTACTCTCTGACTCAATAACCCAGGTTCTCCGTACCAGTATGATCACACTAATATCACTGGTCCATAAATTAGATCTATGTGTTAACCTTTTAAACGTAGGCAATAGAAAAAAAAAAAAAAGATGAAAATTCACCTCCCACCCCACTTTAATCCTACCACCAGCATCACCCGACAGAAATGGAGGATGAAACGCAATAAGAGGCAGTTTTAAGATCCCCATGGCGACAGTATATTTAACCTCCATGTTCTGTTCTTTATGGGATGTAACTGTTCAGCTATGGGGCCAGGTTGTTAGCAGGCACAAGCTTTAAAAGGTCAGCAATTTGACAAGTGATGAAAAAAGCTTTGGAGTAGATTACTAGTACTCCAAGAATTTATAATTAATGTATTCTGTATGGGGACACACGTGAATGAAACAGATGGGAAAGGACATGTTTCCTGGAATTCTTATTTCATATTGTCTTCTATATTCAACTTAAACAAAAGAAGTGATTACATTCCTTACTTAAGTATTATTCAATTACTCATTACCACTATGACCGCACATCTTGACTAATTCTTCCCTTTTGAAATGTTAAACAATTTAATAAAACATTAATAATGTTTTCATAGAACACAATCTGATGTCCTCAGACACTGTATGTCCAAACAACACCTCAATGTGCAAAAATGATCGACTAATCAAGGAGATTTTTGAAAATAATTAATCATTTGTTTTCACTCATTTTTTGCTCTTTATCCATCGACATATTTCATCAATAAATAAATCGTTGCAACTTTTCTGAAAAGTAACTGAAGCTGTCAGATCAGCCGTCTCCCAGAAATTGTGTTAATTTTTTACTAAATTGTAGCTAGACTTATGATCATAATCATAACACTGTTCGTATTTTGTTCCAACAACATCATTAGATATTGTTTATTAACATTATTTCAAACTTGTAGATACTAAATTCAAATGGGAATTGCTATGGACAGTGTTGTCTGTTTAATCGCTTTGCAAAAACCATTGTGTATGATTCACTGTAAACATGTCATCCTCATGATTCGGGTCAGGGTCTAAAATGGATCACAGGGTTGTTGTGGTTGTTCAGGGTTTTTTTTAGCTATTAGAGTGAAATGCATCAACATAAATTTACAGTCGCAGAAAAAATTATTAGACCATCAAAAGTCAGCAAAAACAATGGTTATGCAATCAAGTACTAACTCCTGTGTGTCTCATGTGACTAAAACAGACAGAAAAGAAAACATGGAAAATGGATAGATATCAACTCTGAAATTAAACTCTTATGAGCTATTTTTGTTGTCATTATTATATTTGTTCAAACTAATGTACCTTTAGTTGTACCAGGCATTAAAATGAACAAGAAACTGAAGAAAAAAAGAGTGGTCTAATAATTTTTTCTGTGACTGTACAGGGGTTGGACAAAATAATGGAAACACCTTCACCTCAAGATGATAATGCCCCAATCCATACAGCTAGAATTGTTCAAGAATGGCATGAGGAACATTCTAATGAAGTTGAGCGTCTCGTATGGCCGGCACAGTCCCCAGACCTCAACATTATTGAGCATTTATGGTCAGTTTTAGAGATTCAAGTAAGACGTCGATTTCCACCACCATCGTCTCTAAAAGAGTTGGAGGGTATTCTAACTGAAGAATGGCTTAAAATTCCTTTGGAAACAATTCACAAGTTGTATGAATCAATACCTACGGAGAATTGAGGCTGTAATTGCCGCAAAAGACGGACCTACACCATATTAAATTATATTTTGTTGATTTTTTAAGGTGTTTCCATTATTTTGTCCAACCCCTGTATGTGCATTTGTTTTCACAAATGAAATAGAAGAGCATGTTTTGGAAAAAGTTTGGACCTCATCAAGCCTCAACTGTAAAAGGTACAACAAGACGACACCGAAGATATAACAAGCCAAAAGCAATATTTTTTTTTTTTTTTTTTTAAATCAAGACAAATGGAAAAGATGCAGCAAGATCAAAACAATTTAAATTACTTTATTGTTTTTTTTATTCACACTAACACAAAAATATTTTCCTAACTTTAACAGAAACCCTTTCTTTGCTGTACCTGTGTGTTAGGATGACTCTAGTCACAGGTGTCCAAGTCCTTGATTTAGTATATCTGACATAAAGCCTGGCCAACTGAGGAATGGTTAAAAAAAAAAAAGGCACTGACTGTGTCACAGAACCATTGTGGGAAAACGTAATTTTTGACGAAATGGAAAAGGTGTTTTAGTTTCATTCAGTTTATTTACATAATTTCAGTCCAATATTTGCCATTGTCTTTGAGTAGAAGTACCTAAAAATGGAAAGACCCCATATATGTGTGTATGTAGAGAAACAAAAGAGGCCTTTAAAGAGAAATACTTTTAGAGACGTGGAAGTGGAAATGGACAGGCAGACGTGTAAACAGACAGCTGTAGTAAAACGACATGAACAGACAGGCAGGAAGTTATGGCAGTCACTTCCAATTTCCGGGGGCACTTCGATGCTATTGGCCTGTGTCATGAGGCTTATGAACACACACACACACACACACACACACACACACACACACACACACAGAAGCCCAGCAGTATTCTGGTCTCAACATTAATCACAGAGGTTGACAGGTAATCTGCAGAGGCGCTCCCTTCTTTTTCTTTCTCCCCCCCTCCATCTTTCCCCTTCTCTCTGCTCTTATCTCTCTGTTTTCTCTCTTTCTGTCTCTTAACCCCCCCCCCCTCTTCCTCTCTCTTTCACCATCTCTGGGAACTGTCAGGGGGATTGCAAAGTGAAAGATAGGTTCCTCCCCTCCCACTCCTCTTCCTCCCCATCCTTCCATCCCTCATCCTCTGTTCCTGCTGAATCCTTCCATCCATACCTACTTTCTTCCCTTGATCTCTCCCCTGCGACGACCGCTTCTATCACTCCCAATCACTAATTTCTTCCACCTTCCCTCCCTCTTTGGATCCATCCATCTGTTCACCTGACTCTCCATCCGTCTCTACACTGTGGGAATTACTGTTCAGGATGTGTCTCCTTAACACTTGACTTCAGGTATTAAAGTCTCCACTGTCATTTGTGTATTTCAGGCATCAGTTAGTCCATAAGTCAGACTGTCAGACAGCCACCGTTTTATAGCGCTTCCACTGTTTTCTACACTTAATATGTTAAATAATGTGCAAATGTCAGAAACCTAGAGCATATTAACATTTAGAGACTCCACAGCAGAAATAAACAGGCATCACTTTTTGTTGAAATGCTAATTACTGTGCATTTTGTCAGTGACTACACAGATAAAGTGCAAAAGTCACATTTGTTTTACAGGGTTGCACAACATGTTATTGAATTTGTGAGTCACTTTATTAAGACAACAAGAAAATGTAGGAAATATGTGCACAGTATTTAAACAATAGATAAATCAGAACTAAATGTTTTCTGCAGGTAAAAGTCAGTAGTTGTGACCCACATTTTTAGATTTAGTACATCATAACCTTAAAGATTTCCATATCTATAATATACATACCTTTCATGAATGTATTTTTGTTTTAATGCTGTTTTGATCTGTATCTTCCAGTTCATATGCCGATGCTGACTTTCAGAAATTCTTATTTGCAGTCTTAATAATTTTTACTTAACCCATAAAGACCCAAATATCCACTGTCAACCAAAAGCATCTTCTGATCTAAACGGATTCATACCTGGTGTTCCACTAATCCTGTCAATACATGTAAATACTTGGTGTAAAACACAGTTTGTCATCTTTTCATGGTCATCAGATATGACCCATTTGTGGAAACACCGTCATCTTCTACAACACTGATTCACCAGTAAAATCTATGGAGTTGGATCAATGACAGTGGATGGAGACACTTGGTTTATGTTCAGTTAATGATATATATCATTGAAAAAGTCTGTTTGTCCTCAGTGTTCTCTGTTTTGGATATAATAATCCTCACCTTTAATCTGAGCTTTTATGAACATCTACATGATCAGTAAATTAATTATAAGAAAATACTTGATTTTCACTGAAAATTCACAAAATACTATTTATTATAAAAAGTGGTGATAAATCACATAAGAAAGGTTAAATAGAGAGAAAAAATCATTTGGGACCTACCGCAAAAGTCACACTGGATCTTTATGGGTTAAGCAACAAAACTCATGGTGGCCTTAGACTTTTATGTAGTAGTGTATCTTGACCAGGTCAGTCTGTCTTAAAGCATCACAGATGGAGTTGTGATGGGTTAATGTCAATGAACTTATTAGAACCAGTTAACTGAAAAATATTTGTTCACTTAGTTGTTCAATTCTCCACCTGCACAGTGTTCTGTACTTGACCATAACTTTTTTTGTCTAACACACCCAACTGTGTTTCTACTGCTTTCAGATTCATAGGCTTCACATTCCTCAGTGAATGTCACACATGAAAACTGGTTTTTAATGACTTTTAAGTCTCTTTAAGTGATCTGAAGTTCAGCATTACTGTTGAACTTACTGAACTTAATCCTGGTAGATTGAGCCGCTGCAGTTCTCCTGCATCATAATGACCTTTTCAGCATATGGTAACTGAGTGATCTGAGCGGACATTGGACTTCTGCATTTACTCCTTGCCTCTGATTTCAGGCTGCAGAATGTCATCCCTGTGATGCCATGATTTTGACTAAACACAAGTGTTTTCAGACATGAAGGTGTTAAAAACATCATTGATTGTTGTTCCAAACACTGATAAGAATCCATAAGAAGTGACCTGGAAGGGATACTATTCCTGTACCTCAGTTCAAAAGCTTGGAGCTTGGCTTCAGCTTACTATAAAGGCATGAAATGATCATCTGCATATAGAAGTAATGTTTCGATTTAGACCAAGAGGAGAGAGCTGCAGAGGGAAGATGGGTATTTTCTAATTGTGGCATTTTTAAAATAAAATCAACAGTTTTAAATAGCGAAAAAACAAACAATCTAAAACTAAATATAATTACTGATAAGGAACAAGCCTTTACGCTAGCTCTAGTATTTAATAAACAATGTTTTTTTACTTTCTTCCTAATATGTGAAAACTTCAAACCAACATATATGTAGTAGTACAGTCAAACGATGACATTTTTTAATCAGATTAATCACAGGACTGCTGTGGTTTAATTTCGATTAATCCTGATTAAATTTCATTCATCATTAATCACATTTCATGTTGCTTGAGCAAACAGACTCAAGAAAGAAGAGAATATATATGCACTTAACGTATTTGTCGCAAACTGGGTGACACGTTAACCGAAGTGTTAGCAGAATCCCTGACGAACGTATGCTTCACATTAATGTGGTATTTTAAGATGGAAGTGCTTCAGTGAAAAGAAAACTCCTTCCTGCAGAGTGTGCATAATACTTTATGTCTGTCAACTGTTCCGTCTGGGTTTTTTTGGTTTTACTCATATTTCCATCCAGAGGGCCAACATGCTGTTTAGTGACTTCCATCTTTATGGGTTGATTCTGCTGCCTGTCTCTACCGGATCAGCTGCCCATTTGGTCATATGCAACGATAACTCTACTTGGACAAACTGCCCCAAATGCATTATTAGAGACGTTCAGAGTTATTCTGTGCTGCAGATGGGTTAATTGCATTAAAATTTTTAGTCAGATTAATCATGGTGATGGTTAACGCATTAATTTTGACAGACCTATTATAGATAGATAGATAGATAGATAGATAGATAGATAGATAGATAGATAGATAGATAGATAGAGATTTCTACTCTGTGGGCTTATAAACACACATTAGAAATCTGAGAATGTGAGCTGACCTCGAGCTTAAGGCAGAAGTGGTATTTATGCAAATAAACCAAAGGATGGGAGAATCACAGCATGGAGGGTGAAACAGTATCAAAGTGTCAAGGATCATAAACGTATCATAATAGTACACAGGAAGGTTACACTGATGGGGGAGGGATGTGGGGGCCCACAGGTCTATACCAGACTCATATACCAGGTTCAACATCAAATATGTGGATGTGATGGAAGGGACTTGATCAAACCCAGTGCACAGACCTGTATCAGGGGACAGGAGCAGGGGTCACATCAGGAGGAAGGGTCCTGGGGCTCCTTTGTCGCTCTGTCTCATTTATGTGAGTTAATCCATAGGTCATGCACATTAAAGTAAGTTCTGTGTGCGTTTATGCAGTGCCGGTGCGGGGAGGACGGGCTGTTTCATCGCAGTGGACATCATGTTGGACATGGCAGAGAATGAAGGCGTGGTGGATATTTTCAACTGCATCCGAGAGCTGAGATCACAACGGGTCAACATGGTTCAGACAGAGGTCAGTGTGTAGACACCGACACAGAACACCCATGTCACCATGACAACATCAAACATCTACACTCACAGTTACTGTATCTATAACCTATTGATAAGCCTAATATGGTTATCAATATTTAAAATGTCCTCAGTAATAGGCCAAGACCAGACATACATGTATATAGACAGTATACACGCAGCCGTCAACACAACAATTTAGGATTGTCTGACACATATCGAGTAAGATGATGTTATTTCTGAAGTTACATTTTGAGCACAGACAAAGATGTATTTATTTTTACCTCTGCCAAGGAGGTTATGTTTTTGTCGGCGTTGGTTTGTCTGTCTGTCTGTCTGTGTGCAAGATAACTCAAAAAGTTATGGACAGATTTGGATGAAAATTTCAGGAATGTTGATACTGGCACAAGGAACAAATGATTCAATTTTGGTGGTGATCGGTGGTCGGGGGGGCACTGATCTGCCTTGGCGGAGGTCTGTGCTCTCTGAGTGCTTCTAGTTTTTATTTTTTATTCTTTTAATGTTTCAGTGAACAAAACAGTAATTGAACAGTGGTAGAAATAGGGGATACAATACATAAGCACAAACAGAATAAAAGAACACAAGTGTAAAAGGATAAGGACAATGGTAAGAAACCTAATACAGCAGGTGGATGTGGATTATGAAAGGCATTTGAAAGGTACGCAGCAAATGATTTTATAAAGAATTATTATTATTTTTACAATAAAATAAAAATAATATAATAAATATAATAAACTTTGGCAGTTTCTATAAAAACAAAGAAAAGAAAAAATCAAACCAAATGAATCCCCACTATACTCCAGAGATACTTTTTGCAGGTTTTCTGTTTTGGAATTTGTCTTAATATTTGCAAATGTTTTTCTCAAAACATCTCATACAAACAGCCCTGCACAGCCCAACCCGCAAAAGCCTCTAACTTCCTCAAAATGCTTTGATTATGTCTCAAAAGGGAGTATTTTTTATAAACAAACACCCTGTCCAATGTCCTTGTGTCACTGTTTACACAGTTTGACCAGATATTGATTGTTAGTATAACGCTGTACTCCATAAGGATTTTCTGATGGAAACTATGGCTTCAGGTTTGATGACAGTGATTGAAAACGTACAAGGCTGCAGTTTTTTTTCCCTGCAGAAATACCATTTTCAAAGTTACAAACTGATTGGGAAGGGGTCGCATTTACACCTTTACTGTTATTACTGTTGTTTGTTTGACGCCCCATTTCGGAGACAGGTTAGATTGTTTTGTAGTAATGCATTGCATTAAGGAAAAGACATAGAATGATAGAAATGGAATCAGAGGACGCAGCCCTCAGGTACAGGTGGACTGTACATGCAGCGCAGTGGGGATTACACTACAGTCTTCAAACTTCAGCCTGTACATTTCATATATTCTATTTATTAGCAAAAGTCAGAAGTTACCTAGGAGCAATTAATCTATCAATTCAGGAATATTTAAATAAAAACAAATCAAACCGAAATGTACAGAAAACATCTCACAGATGACAGTTGTTTTGGCTTTAACTGATTTACACTGTCAATAATTCACAAATGTTTTGGGGTTGAGACGATCCAAAATTGATGCAGCATGTATTTAAAAAAAAACATGTGATATGTAATTGCATTGTATGAAACAGGATGTGATTGTACATAATTTGCATGTGCCAGCACATTTCAGTTTTTCAGGAACCGTGCTTTTATGATGTTCGCCAAAATGAGGTTGAGAGATTTAATTATTGATTTTGATCTGAGAAATCAGAGTAACTGTAAATCCTTTTGCCCAGCTGTAGATTACAGTTTGCCAAATTTACAGTTTCTTCTTAAATATTTAGTCTGACAGTATGTTTCTGGGCTTACACTTTTCCCTTGTCCATTGTCCATTCAGCTGTTTTCATTTGCTTTCTCAATTTGTTTTTTGAAAAGCCTGAGTGGAAATGCTGAACATCAGAAAGAACCTTGAAATATCAACAAAATGGTTTTTTTATGCTTCACTGAGGTGGAAAGGTTTGTGTACGGATAAATGATAAATGCAGCGGAAAAAGATTTAGTAAATTTTCATGTGTGTGCATGTGTGTGTGGACAGATATGGAGAGTGTGATGTTCACTGAATCCATCCATACTGTATTACACGGAAAACAGCAGCAGCATCATATGAGGAGCTGCAGAAAGAAATGTCAGACTGAGATTTGGACAGACATTTTATAGACTTCATACACTTACGAACTCCTCAATCGGCAGCTCAGATAATATGTCATTGTATGAAATGCCATGTGTTACGAGGAAGTTTTTAAGTGATGAATAACAATAGGGAGTGGAAATGTGCATAAATTTGCATTTTCTGTTGACCTTTTGAAATGGGGTCAGAATTTGTGCTATAAGCCCACCTATTGGCTGTTACATTCACATTTTCCAGAACAGATTTACTTGACTGAGGTTTCAGCCAATGGTATGAGCCATAACTTTAATGTCTAGAGGCGGAAACTGAGGAAAAATGTAAAGTAAGTAAGAGTTGTCCTCTGTTTACCAGTACATTTCCACACTGGATCACAATGAGGTCAAATAAGGATGGACAGTTCCTCTGTTTATGCAAGTTCCATTTATTCCAGTACAAAAATACAGCAGCCGAGCACAGCAACCTATGTTCTATAGTCTTAACTCTATAATTTAACTTCTTTTTTGGTTTTGGAGTTGTCATGGCAAACTCACACAAAAACACACAATGGAACTGTGTCTAGAATGTGCATAAAGTACAGATAGTGTTGCATTATTTCCATATACTTTACTTCAGCATACAGTTTATCTTTGTTTTCATGTAGTAGTTTATAGACATTTGATGGTATATAGACATGAGTTATGGGCAGAATTTGGAAAAGTGTAATGCAAAACTGATCTACATGTCCTCATATTATCAAAGAATAATTACCTCGACCCCAAAGGGAAGCAATGGTATTGTTTTTGGTTTGGTTTGTTTGTTTGTTAACAAAACGATTGGTTTAATTCACACCAGATTGGGTTTACAGATTGCCATTGACTCAGAATAGATCTGATTACATTTTGGGAACAGTAGGTCAAAGTTCAAATTTTTTATGAATTTTTAAAATCTTTTATTTCCCATTTACTTATAATGGGTGAAATTTCAAATGTCCGTAGCAACAAAACTATTGATTGAATACATACCAAATTGAGTTTATAGATTAACAGTGACCTAGAATAGATGTAGATACATTTTGGGAAAAGTAGATCAAAGTTAAATTTTTTTATGAATTTTTACAATCTTTTTTTTCCGATTTACTTATAATGAACAAAATTTCAAATATGTATAAAAACATCAGTTTTGTTGCAATTTCCTTCAGACTTGGCACATATATAGAGACAGTTGATATGTTGACATCATCACATGCATAGGCATGATGACATCAGCTGGATCGATGCCAAAATAAGCTACAATACTTATGAGGGGTGGGGTTTGTTGTGCCTGGTACCACTTGCTTGTAATTAATTCATTTTGTATTGAGTCATACTGGAAATATCCAAATTTCTTTCCTCCAATATAATTATTTCATACCAATCTATTTTCACAAAAGTACATTTTTAAAGGTATTACTAATATATACTTTAAAAATGCCACATAATCCATTTTTTTCCATTCAATCAATCATTTTTATAGAGCCTTTGACTTCAACCGTTAGGTGTTTCATTTTGGAACAGAAGCATTAATTTCTTCTCTAAGCTACCTTAAGTCAGCCTAATCCATCCTGCTTCTGCATTCTATTTGTACCCCTGATGAAATCCTAGCACATCCAAAAAGGCAACTTTACGAAGAATGAAGAAAAACAGCCTCGTTTCCAGACTGACAACTCCAGCTCCTGAGCCTAAAATTGACTTTTGAATGGGTTTAAGAAGTGCCAGGTTCAGAGGATGTTACACAGGGCATCACTTTGAGTGTCTTCGTGTGACAGCAGAAAGCCTGTGTTATGTGTGTGAGTGTGTGTACTTGCATGTGTGATTTTATTCCTCTTGAAACCAAGCTAAATACATCCTGCTCTGCCTATTGAATATGTGTGGGAGCAATTTTTGTCAGTGCTGCAGCCACTCGATGCTATTATAATCCTGCTCCGCACAAAGCAATTAATCTTTTAAAAGGCACAATGGGAAAGAGGTGTGTGCGTCGATGAGCACTTTATCTGTTACCATGCATTCGTGTGTTTATGTGTACGCATGTGTTTTTCTTTGCATGTGCATGTCACTGGTGTTAGGTAATGGCCCAGAGAGGTCATTCCAGTGAGGCTTTTAAAACTGTCCTCTCCCCGTCCAAGGGCAACAATTAACATTCAACACAGAGAGAGCATGGGTGAGCGATAAAATGAGAGAAAATTGAAAAAGCAAGAGACAGCAAATGAACACAAGTGTGACAAAAAAAAAAAAAAAAACACAAGAGGAAGGAGGATGGTGGTTTGGGTTGTGAGTATGGCTCATAATGGCTGATGCTCTTAACAGTGAGCTAGTTAGTTTGAGCACAAAGAGCACACTTGATCCATAGCAGAGAAATACTGCAGGGCACAGCTCCCTTTTAATTTATTTTCAGGCTGCCAAGAGAGCACACACACAAATAATGAATTCACAAACAAAAACTGTGTTCACTGTGGGATGTTTGAGTTTGTCGGAGGCTTGAAAAAGCAGGGGATGCAGTTTAATAGCACAGTCACTTCCTTTGTCCCAGAGGTAGCAGAGTTACAACCGCAAATGAGACCAGAGGCATTTCCAAGGGCTACTATGAGACCAAACCTCAGTGTACACACAAAGGCACACATACTGTCCATGTGCACACTTGATGTAGGTTTGTGCCTCCTGGTTTTTGACCATCTGATTTCGTAACCCGCAGGAGCAGTATGTGTTCGTTCATGATGCCATCTTGGAGGCGTGTCTATGTGGGAACACAGCCATACCTGTGTGTGAGTTCAGAGCCATTTACTACAACATCAGCAGACTGGACCCACAGACCAACTCCAGCCAGATTAAAGATGAGTTTCAGGTGGGCACACACACACACACACACACACACAAAACATATGGGCCACAGGAATTTTTCTGTTATGAAGATCAAATATCTTTTAGAGGAACTATCTTGTTTTGTGTGTCTTTTCTTAATATTTTCATATCTACTTCATTCATTCTCAGTGGCTCTGGGGATGGAGTTGGGGAGGGGCGTTGAGGGGGTGGGTGAGATGTTAAATTGTGTTTTTTGTTTTGTTTTTTTTCTCTCTTTCCTCTTTTCTCACTTTATCAATGCTGTTCTCGTTTCTTTTTATTTCTGAATGTGTGTTTGTTATGTTGATATCAAAAATGAGCATAATGTACCAATCAAGAGATCTCAAATCTGTACTAGGACAAGGCTTCGCAATAAAAATGTCTGAAACACATATCTACTCCATTCATGAAGCCATAGCCCTAAACCTGGCTTCAACTTTAGGGTTTGTTACATTTCATCTATAATTAAATAATGTCTAATAATGCCAATGTGCATGTATTAGACATTATTTTATATGTAACCCATGTCTAAACATAACTGTAACCCTACTCCTAATGTTAATATGATTGATAATATGCCTTTTTTAAGTGTCTTTTTTTATCTGCTACTTAAAGCAACACTATGTAACTTTGGCTTGCCGGGTCCCCCTAAAGTCAAGAAACGGTATTGTCTGTAACAACTGTCGTAAAATCTGTGTCTCAGTAATACTTGCGCATTTATTGACAAGCCGGTGATGCCGACAAACTTCCTGAGGCAAGACAGTTAATGTGCCTTCAACCATGTCTTCAGGCCACGTAAAGTAGCCTTACAGCATTTTATACAAACAATATTATTTTATTTTTAAAAATATCAGAAACGAAAAAACGTTTAGCATGTTAGCTACTGGCGGCGGAAGGCTACTGGTTGAATAACTTGATGTATGGGCATAAACAGAAGGCTATGATTTCAATAACTTGACCTGAAACATAATAAACTTAAATGCAGAAGATTTTATTGCAGAATGTATCCTTCGTAGTCCAACAGTACCAGGTCCAGGTCTCCATGGGTGGGGCATCCCTCCTCTTCTTTCAGCCAGTGAAAGCTGGGCCAATATTCACCCTAGTCCAGCCTCTTATTTTATCACTCTCACATTTTCTTTTCTTTGTCTCTTCAGACAACTCCCTTACCCTCTATGCTCTTCTTGCTGCTTCAGCCATGACTGTTAGCCTATTTGTAGCTTTCCTTCACTAGTAACTGCGTTTACCTGCCTCGTCTTCTGAAGGTGGAGGGGGATGTGACATATGCCGTAAAGCTGTCATATTTTGTAGTTGTTTTTGTGTAGGCGTTACAACCCCAAACCAGAAGTTTCATAGTGCCAGTGCAGGTCATACAGATGCTCTAGAACAATGACGAAAGGGTAATTGAACCTATTGTGAGTTGTTGTATCACCAAAATGACCTTGGAAATATAGTTTGAAGGCTGAAAAACTCTATAGTGTTGCTTTAAGTGTTAGTGTTATTCATCCTTTTGTAATGTAAGTGTACAATGACAGCCTGGCTCTAGGGATGTGCTTCTCTAGAATAATCCTGCCACTGGATGACTATTTCAGGTTTCATTCTCTTCCCTTCTAAAATAACAACCTTTGCACTGCAACCACGCATTGAAAATAGCATTTTTTGACAAAACATTTATGTGTCATTTTGTTTTGTAGAGATTTAAGCCTTTTAAGATCACTACACACTCTCCCAGGTACAAATAGTTGGACCAAAACAATTTCTTTTCCAACAATAATTTGCTAAATATCTTGCCCTCTCACTGCAGCTGACATTTGGTGCCAGGCAAAATGAGTGTAATTCTCCATATAAAAGAATACTAGCACATTCAAATACGGTCAGAAGTATGTGTTGGAAACAGCTTTGGATAACACCATTGTTAAAAAATGTGTAAATGGGTAAAATGTTAACTGTATAAACAGCTTTTAAAGGTGACCTGTACTATATCTTACATATACTACTATATACACTTAGTTATTTTCCAACATGTTTCCTATATTATGATCAAATTTACATGTCAGTGGTGCTGTTGTATGTAGAAGTGATGTTGGTATACAAACTGCAGCGTGGTCATTAAGTATCTTCTGGGTTTCTATTGGCTGTGTGAAAGCAGATCCTGGTACTGCTTGGTCTTATGTCACCTACACTTGCCACTTGTAATTTAATTGTAACTAATCCTTGGTGATGCTCACCCTCATGTTAAAGCAGCATATGATGTTTGTCACCAATTTTTCATCAAATCTGTAAAACCCGAGTGGTAGCCTAAGTATCACAAATACGAATCCGTTAGTGTTTCTGTGATTACGTACTTAGGCTACCACTCGGGTTTTACAGATTTGATGAAAAATTGGTGACGAACATCATACGCTTCTTCTACTGTTGTTGTCATTATCATTATAACGTAGGTACTTTATGTGACATACGAATATTCATGGACTGATTTAACTGTTACTTCCTGTGTTTTTAGACTCTAAACATAGTGACCCCAAGGGTCCGTCCGGAGGACTGCAGTGTGGGTTTGTTACCAAGGAACCACGACAAGAATCGCAGCATGGACGTTCTATCAGCAGACCGCTGCCTGCCTTTCCTGATATCAGTGGACGGAGAGAGCTCCAATTACATCAATGCTGCATTAATGGATGTATGTGTGCTCTGTGGAGGGTGTCAACATACCTTTTATACTTTTATAGGGCTGCGGTAATGCTTCTGACCACTGTTCTGACATATTATTTTTCCTGATTTCTTCTGTTTTTGTTTTGTTTTTTTTGGACAACCTTAACACTTCAGAGCCACAAACAGCCCGCGGCCTTCATTGTTACCCAGCATCCTTTGCCAAACACCATGGGTGATTTCTGGAGGCTTGTGTTTGACTACAACTGCTCCTCCATTGTAATGCTCAATGAGATGGACGCAGCACAGGTAAGCAGTCACATAAACTAATGCACATGTCTTCTGTTTTTCCAGATTTGTATTCTTGCCTTTGTCTCATAAAAACACAAGAAAGTCAAGAGCTGAGTCATCAACTGTAACATCACTGGGCTTGATCAATACACTCAGAGACTACTTTACATTTGTATTGATTGTCCTTGATATTGGCAGTTATCTTCGTAGTCATACCTCTGACACAATATAATGAAACACAAAAGGGATCAAACAGAAATAAAAAGGAAGAGGTAAAGAAATAAAAGTAAGTGGTTTGCTTTGCATTATTGTATTTCTTTATATTTGAATTCATAAAACACAGGGAAAGTAAGTAATAATGTGTGAAGCTAAATTGCTGACCACAAGTCTTCCTTATCCTAAACTTTCTAAACTGTAAACATAATCTCCACAGCTCATTGGTAGATTCTGTTGGATTCAAGATATTAAAGCTAGATTTTGTCATTACCTCCGCCAAGGAGGTTATGTTTTTGCCAGGGTTTGTTTGTTTGTCTGTTTGTTTCTGTCCGTTAGTGTGCAACATAACTCAAAAAGTTATGGACAGATTTTGATGAAATTTTCAGGGTTTGTTGGAAATGGGATAAGGAAGAAATGATTAAATTTTGGTGGTGATCGGGGGTGGGGGGGCCCACGGGGGGGGGGCGCAGACCAGAAAATTTCGTCAAAATCTGTCCATAACTTTTTGAGTTATGTTGCACACTAACGGACAGACAGACAGACAGACAGACAAACAAACCCTGGCAAAAACATAACCTCCTTGGCGTGGGGGGGCCCACGGGGGAGGGCCACTGATCAGCCTTGGCGGAGGTCTGCGCTCTCCGAGTGCTTCTAGTTATATATACATTGCATCTGCACTTTGATATTTTCTGGGATCTTATACATAGGTATGAGTAGACATTTTTCACTGTTGTAAATATTCATTAACGCTATTTACATTATTGGGAATGTATTTATTTACTTAAAAGTGAAGTAAATATATTGGATAACTTTAAATATTTTTAGGACATTTTTAGTCCTGTCTCTGTTGTATTTTTTAATATGTCGAAGTGCAATGTGTATTTCATTTTTTTTTATTTACTATGTCTGATGTGTAATTAATTGTACATTTTTTGTATTGCATTTGTCTGTGTTTAGATATTTTATCAAATCAAAACCAAATCAAATGAAATCTACTTTTATTTTTACAGCACCAAATCATAACAAAAGTTTACATTTAGAGCTGGTCAAGACCTGGCTCTTAATAATATATATATATTTAAAATTGCATGTGTATAACCTTGTGCTACCTTTTTGGATGAAAATGTAACACCTGTCCAGGGACTGCAGATGGCAAATAACCATTTGGCTAACTCTGGTGTATTTAAGATAAGATAAGATCAGACTTTAAGACTTTATTGATCCCACCATGGGGGAAATAGCACAGTTGACAGCAGCGGATACAAGAAATAAAGTGCAGGGAAGATAGAAAAACAGAAATATACGCATGTGAAACATAAAATATAAAGAGAAGAGAGAAGAAAATCTGCTATTTATACATGTAAGTATTTATATAAATTTAGATTTAAATTTAAATATTATACAGCAATGTGAATTATGTACATGTATTAGGTCCCTGTTAATTAAACCAATAAATACATTAATAAATGACACATGATGCATTGCTTTTTTTTGGTCTGTTTAAAATGAACATTAATGGAGTACAATCGTTTGGACAAATCTATTATTTATTTATTGGCCCAGTCCATATGGTTTTAGTCTTTTATTTTTCTGGAAGTACCTGTTAAGGTGCAGTGAAGTACCTTGTCCTGGCCTCAGTATTTTTAATATGCATATTCACTTGTGTAGACGTCCCTCCAAGAATATATTACTGCCACATGATCAGGACTAGATTTATCTGTCTCATCTTCCCCAGAGTTTCTCACTTTTCAGTTCTTTACATACTGCGCTACAAAAATATTTGCTATGATTTGTCTTTCTTTTGCAGTTGTTTAAAGTGAAATTCCAGTCCTATTTTCATCTGATAGATCCTCTTAAATTTGCATATGACTTTCATAAGGCCTTAGAGTGGGGCTATCAAAACATGTGGCCCATGGGTCAAAACCGGCCCGCCAAAGGTTCCAATCTGGCCTGTGCAAAGTGCAAAAATTACACTGCAGATATTAACAGTCAATGGTGTTGAAATCATTTTAGTTCAAGTTCCACATTCAGCCCAATGTGTTGTCAAGTAAAATAATAACATAATAATCCATAAATAAATACAACAAATTTTCTCCTTGGTTCAATGTGAAAAAAAGTAATATTACATGATGCTTATAAGTAATGACAACTTGAAATTCTGAAAATATTTACATTTACAAACTATCCTTTAACTTGAAAAGTACTCGGAGTACGCAGACCTCCGCCAAGGTAGATCAGCCCCCCCTCTGATACATCACCAAAATGTAATATTTTGTTCCTTGTGCCAGTATCAACATTTCCAGAAAATTTCATCAAAATCCTTCCATAACTTTTTGAGACAAACAGACGAACCCCAATGAAAACATGACCTCCTCTGTTCATTGGCGGATGTAACAATAAACAGTGAATTGGCTCAATAAATACGAACAACCAAGAAAATTAAATACACTTTTCACAATATTCTGCCTGTTACTCAAGGTTTTATACCTTTGTAGTTCCGATCTCTAATGCACGTGTAGAATTGACAAGTTGAGGCATAGTATTGTTAAAATTACAATTATTTTTCATAAGAAATTATATTTTTTTCCAGGTTATTCACATCTTTTCATAATTTTATTGGGGGGGGGGGGGTGCTAAAAGTTGGAATTGTTGTTATAGGCTATTATTTTGTTATTTTACTGGTCCAGCCCACTTGAGATCAAATTGGGCTGAATGTGGCCCCTGAAAAATCATGAGTTTGACACCCCTGCATTAGAACAAGGGAGTGAAAATGTCATTTAATGCATGTCCAGCCATAGTGGTAATAACATGCATTATTTACTGTGAAAACATCGTTTGTCTTTTAAAATGGTCTTTAACACATTCCATTTGTTTTCTACACGTGTTCTTTGTAGTTATGTATGCAGTACTGGCCAGAGAAGAGTTCGTGTTGCTACGGACCGATTCAAGTTGAATTTATATCAGCAGACATTGATGAAGACATCATCAACCGCATCTTCAGGATCTGCAACATGGCCAGGGTATGCATACACTCCAAACCCCAGCACTATGACATATGTATAATGGAAAAGATCCAGTCCTGTTGGACCATAATGCCTGCCTTACAGATGGTGTTCCACTTTAACTTATGTTTGTTGGACATGGTTTAACACCAGGGCTCTGTGATATACCAACTAATGAGCCAAATGAACTTCACATGTTGTTCATTTGTGCTTAAAATCATGGTGTAATTTTCTAACATTCATACAAATAGATGGACAGGTTATTAAGAGAGCTGTTGTAGATTTGATTTTCTTTGTTACAGACTATGAACAATATAAAACGCAACTGCTGGCATGATTCATTAGCTGAAGGATCATTTTTAATCTGCAGCTCTCTGACAAGTTACAATTAAAATGTACATACTGCGACAGAAAATCACAAAGCAAAGCAGACAAACAAGACAAAACACACAATACAATTAATTCACACACACACACACACACACACACACACACACACACTGCTTGTCATCAGTATGTTACACAAATTAATAACAAGGGTATTTGAATATCAAGCAAAACAAACATAAAAGAAAATCAAACAGAATATCTACCATGTAAAATCAGTGATTACAAAGCACAGCAGCTTTTGGCACATTTTTAACTTTAAAGCTACTGACGGAACCTCAGCTCTTTGTACAATCTCAGAAAACATTCCACTGAGCTGTAGCTTGCACACAGTAAACTGACTGTCCAAAGGCAGAGCTTTGAAAGGTTCAGTACAGTCTTTGTAGAGATAGTCGAGTGGATTCAGCAGTTTTCTAACACTTTTACTAGTGAGGTAACTAGTACTCTTATTGCATGCAAACAATGTATATGAGGGGGACGGGTGCATCCAAAAGTTGTAAAAATACTTCCACTTACAGATTACAATTACAATTACAGATGTATTATTTCAGTCATGAAAACTGCAAGAAATGATGGCTTTCGTGTTTGGCAGGTGCACTATTTGAAACTGATATATCTTCTGACACTTAACTGGGGACACATAATGTGGCCTGGAAGGTTGGAGAGTGGGTTTATGACCAAAGGGTTGCTGGTTCAATTCCCCAGACTGGCAGAGACTTTTGGCACTTCACTCCCATTTGCTCCCTGGGCTCCTCATATGGCAAACCCACTGCTCCCAATTTTGGTGTGTGGTGCATATCTACGTGTATGATCTATATCAGGAGTGTCCAACCCTGGTCCTGGAGAGCCACTATCCTGCATGTTTTAGATGTTTCCCTCTTCCAGCACACCTGACAGTCATTATCAGACTTCTGCAGAGCTTGATGATAGGCTTATCATTTGAATCAGGTGTGTTGGAAGAGGGATACATCTGAAACATGCAGGATCGTGGCTCTCCAGGGCCAGGGTTGGCCACCCCTGATCTATACACTGACAAAATAAAGATTCTAAATATGAAGAAAGTCATCCAAGTTCACATTCCAAACCCTATTGTATGCTGCGTTCCAGGCTGTTTTTTGAGCCCATAAGTCATGACTTCAAACCACGACTCACGACTTTGTAATGTTCCAGGCAAGTCACGCCAAACTGCCTGAGCGCAAGGAGTTGTGGTAGTTAGATGTAACCAAACCAGCATGGTGGACCGTACGTTATGCTCATTTACAATCATTTCTATCACCAAATGTGTTTGTTCTTGGCTTATTTTAGGGAAACAGAGGAATAAAAATGGCACATAAGGCAAGAGAAGCTTTTCTACCTTCTATGTTACTTGTATATTTGGATTCGTATTTGGTATTAATTTATTCTTGCACTCAATGGACTGAAAACTAGCTAATGCAAGAGTAGCTGCTGATTAAACAGAACATTTGCAGATAAATAATGTCAGAGCAATACCTTGTTTTAATAAACAATTTGCATAAACACCACATCCATGGGGACTGCCATAGCTACGTGACATCAGAACTCGTAACTGGGAGTACATTCTACAGTCTACTCTCGTTAAACCGCCCGCCGTTATACCGCCATTTTCGCTCACCGCCGACCAAAACCATTGCACAAAAATCCCCAATGCATTATTCCATTAGCTACCGCCATTTCCACCTATCGCCATCCGCCAGCCCAGTTCCATGCACAAACAACACTTATACCATTGATTTCCCGACCGTTATACCGCCAGCGTGATTGCCATCGAGTACACATAAAGTTTAACAATGCACTGAAACAAACGCGCCAGACGCTGATCGCGACAAGCTACGAGTAGGTCTACGGAACGGCCACTGTTCATTTATCGCAGAACACTCAGTAGGTCAGGATGTCGGGAAGAGGACGTGGGATTAAGCCAAAGCCTCAAGATGATGGGGTGTCATTTCCCGACACGGTATAATAATGCTTAAAATGTTTCCCCACTTTAAATGATCCCTTACAACATAACAGAATCAAGATTTATTTAGAAACGCAATTAGAACGGGTTAACAGAGGCAGCATAGACATCATATAGTAAAGACATGCACATTATGGACGCAACCCGTTGTAACGCCATTTTCGCTATACCGCCAATTTGGCCGTGAACGGAAGTTGGCGGTATAACGAGAGTAGACTGTAGTAAGAGTTCATGGGTGGGAATCACAGGTTTGACTGCCATTCCAGGGCCTTTTCACCAGTAGAAGGTTGGAAAAACACAAGTTACGGGTTGCCTGGAACGCAGCATAAGATCTACCACCAAAGAACTGTTTGCAACTCTGGTTGGTTTTTTGAGTCATTATGAATCATTTTGAAAAAGTTAACATCTACAGTAATTTTTGGTTTATAAGTTTCACAAAATTATTTTAATAATTTTAATGTAATGAAATTTAGTTTTGATTCTACACTGACAAAAAAATGGATGTTAGCAATTTTCTCTGAAGCTTTAAAATCATCATTTTGAGCCACACAATTTCCAATTTTTCTGAATGTAGTTTGGATTTTTTTTCTTTTTTCTACTTTTTGTCTAAAAATTTGGCAAAAATTATTTTCAGACAACAATTTTTAAGTTGAATAGTTTCTTGATCTTCTTGAATGGCTTACCAAAGACCAAGATAAATAGAAAATTGGAAGAGAAATCTTTAACATCAGAAGTAGTTGAATGGTTAAGAAGAATAATTTGACCACGACAGAGAAATGTTCAGCACTGGGGTTCAGAGCTGCAGGTTAGTCCGAGATTAAGGTGTAGTCCAGGGGTGGCCAACCCTGGTCCTGGAGAGCCACGATCCAGCATGTTTTAGATGTATCCCTCTTCCAGCACACCTGATTCAAATGACAAGCCTATCATCAAGCTCTGCAGAAGCCTGATAACGACCGTCAGGTGTGCTGGAAGAGGGAAACATCTAAAACATGCTGGATAGTGGCTCTCCAGGACCAGGGTTGGCCACCCCTGGTGTAGTCAATGTGATCAACAGACTACCTCAGAGGTATTAGGGTACAGCACCAGTATTTGTGTAGAAGGTACTGGTCCAGCAAATAGTTGGCCTTTGAAGGACTATTTATACAAGTACTGTAGTGGTCCACTTTAACAGTCTGCCATATGGGCCTGAACGACAGAGAAAAGCATATACAGTAAAATGCTTCTTTTTTTCTTTTTTTTTTTTTTTTTTTGTACCTAAGTTTGCTGTATAAGAGCAGAAGGTAGAACAATCCACCAATGAAGACGATGCAACAGTGCAGGAGAGGCATTTATCATTTCATCTGACCTTTCCTTCCCTCTAAGCAGCCTTGTAGACAGTACTGTAGAAAACCAACTGAATCAGCTCATGAGTTCATGTAAACTTGATAGAGAAAAATGACATTATAGGAGGATCTTCCCCTTTGTCCCCTTCCTTTTTCCTTTTCTTTTCTCCTCCTCTTTTCTCCTCTCATTTCCTCTCCCTTTGCCATTTCTTGTTACTCCCTCCTCATCTCATTTTGTCACCCACCCATGACGCTTCAGCTCTAGTGGTGCCCTCTCGTCTTCTATAGCGCTTAGTGAACTCCCCACTACCCGACTCCCTCCGTTCTAGTACTCTCCTCTTTTGCTGCCTCTCTCTCTCTCTCTCTCTCTCTCTCTCTCCCCCCCCTCTCCCCTTCTCACGCACATCACCAGTCTAGCGTGAAATGGCTCATATCATCACCACAACAGCACATCTCACACTGTGAGAGCCGCTCCAACCTGGCTGAGTGTGCACCACCGACCACTAAGCCATCAAATGAAGAGAGAAGGGGTGATAGAGAGAGAGAGAAAGGAGGCAGGGAAAGGAAATAAATGAAGGAGTCAGGCACAGAAAGAGAAAAGAGTTATGAGAGGGGTGGGCCAGGGGGGAAAAAATGAAGGAAATGAAATAAGGAGTGTGAGAGTAGTTTGAAATGGGTGTCAATTTGGAAGAAATGGCAGAGAAAAAAGGGAAAAGAAAAAGCAGACACAGCTTTATGAATGCCTTTGTGTGTGTAAATGTCATTGTGCATATTGCATGTGTGACAGAGCAGTAAATCAGGCTGACAGTGATGGTGGGTTTTGGTATTTTAGACGGTGGATGCCAACCGCCTCAGGGCCAGATGACAGAAAACATTTTGTTTGGCATAAAATTAAATTAACATTATAAGATGCCTTCTTTGCTGAATCAAACCTTTTTCCCCAACAGACTTTAATTCCAAAATAGCGAGTAATTACAGTACAACAGCCTCGTAACAAATGCATATGGCTTTATGTATCAGTTTATTACATAATTAACAAATGAGACTATATTCATTTGTCATTTCATTCATTACATCTTACTAATAGCAGGTGGACCCTTCTGCCTTAATTCTTCCGAGCATAGCTTGAGTAAGGTGCTGGAAAAATTCCTGAAGGTTTTGCTCCATATTAACAAAAGTTCAGGCAGATTTTTCAGTTGCACATCCATGATGTGAATCTCCCATATACCAGCAAAATCACAAACATGCGTCCATAAGGTGGAGATGTGGTCGCTGTGGAAACCATTTGAGCACAGTGAGCTCATTGCCATGATCAAGAATCCAGCTTGACATTATGTGACACAGTACGCTATCATGCTGGAAGTAGCATCAGAAGTTGTGTTCACTGTGGTCAAAAGGCATGGATATCATCAGCAACAATACTCAGGTATTATGTGGTTTTTAAATCATGCTCAATCGGTACAAAAGGGTCCAAAGTGTCCCAAGAAAATATCCTCCTGGTGCCACCATCAGCCTGAACCTCTGATATAAGGCATCCCAAATACAGGGTTCCTACAGGTTCCTACAAGTTAAATTTAAGACTTTTATGACCCTTTTAAGACTACTAAAAACAGAATTTAATGCCAATTTCATGGCCATACTGGCAAAAAATTTTTGACTTATTCAAGATTTTTTTTTTTTTTTTTTGCTTAATTCAAGCAAATAAAATCTGCCGATGGAACAAGGGAAAATTATATTGGTAAGATTTCTGGAAGATCTATTGTCTAAAAATAAGTTCTTATATCTCACTTGCAAGTTACTCTTTAGGTGATTATGTCTTATTTTAAGTGTGATGAGATATTTTGACTGGAAATGAGAAAAATACACTTGGTAAGATTTAGATTTTTGCAGTGTGTATCAACTTCACCAAGAGCTCGTTTAAAAAGGATGGGATGGGATGCATGGATGTTCAAGGTTATTGATGGTAAATGCACTGATTTTGCTCTTCATAATCCACTCTCCTCTCTGCAGCCACAGGATGGTTATCGTCTAGTGCAGCACTTCCAGTTCATTGGCTGGCCGGCCTACAGGGACACGCCTCTCTCCAAACGCTCCATTCTCCAGTTGGTCCGGAGGTTGGCTAAGTGGCAGGAGCAGTATGACGGAGGAGACGGGAGGACCGTGGTACACTGCCTGTAAGTCAATATACACTGGGAATCTGAGATACAAATATGTGATTAATCAACAAACATGTCTTGTGTAGAGACAAATGACATTAAGAACTCCTTAGCAACACATTAAATGCATTGTTCTTGAGTCAAATGTCAATGTGCACTAGATGAAAGTAACTAGAAGTTAGTGATAATGTATATTATAATGGTATATTCATTTGGGGGTTCAGTATATTAGTTTGGAGCAAGAAATTGTTGATAACCATTTAATCAGTTAATATGAGTCACTGAATATCAAACACAAGTGGAACTGGACATCAAACTAACTCATGGTAACTAATGGTGGACACATTGCATCCAAAACGGCGCGCCACCTGCCAAGCAGAGATTCCGGCCTCCAGGAGAACCCCATAGCATGGCATCTTTGGTCACGTGTCAGTCTAGGCATCGCTGAGTTATTGTAAATGATTTTGGTGCTTTTCAGCTTGCCTTTATATACAGAACATGACCAGTCCTTAACTGACCACAATTCCTTAAGTTGAGCAGTTCATTGCTGAGCAATGAGAAAAACAAGTCTTATGAATGCAGACAAGTTCATTCAAGCGTGACAATAGCTCAACCCGTCTCAGGTTGTTAAGAAATTGTCTGGGATTATCGTATACAGGTGAAACTTGAACATATTGATGCAGATCAGGAACAATAAAACACATTCAAGTGTTGCGTTTTCATTGGCACTGAGTACATATATATATATATATATATGTGTGTGTGTGTGTGTGTGTGTGTGTGTGTGTATATTTTTTTTTTAAGTTGTTTTGTTCAAACTGTTGAAGGTGTCTAATAAACACTTCAAGTGCATATGTATTCCCTTCATTCTTCAGTTTGTTTGCTCATGCAAAATGAAATGCAATTAGACAGACAGACAGACAGACAGACTGACAGATAGATAGATAGATAGATGGATAGATAGATAGATAAAAAATGAATAATATTTAAATATGATTAATTGAAAGTAATCCACAGCAACTCTGCGATTAATCTGATTAAAAATTTTAATCGTTTGACAATACTTATAAATTTCATTTAAATACATTCAAGTCCAAATAACGGCAGTAATGTGTGTGTGTGTGTGTGTGTGTGTGTGTGTGCATGTGTGTGTGTTTGTCCACGGCTGTGCGGTGCTCAGCTCCACACACCTCCTATCTGAGTAGAACAAATGAAGCTGATAATGAGGGAGGGAAACAGGGGCTGTAAAATCTATAGACGACAGATTACAGGGAACTTCGCTAACAATAACCCCCACAAACACTACCACTGTCCACACATGCACACACACTCCAAACATCGCCTTAAGCACATCACTCATGCTCATCCAATCAGCTCCTTCTGTCACAGCTCATTGGGCCAATCAGAATTGGCATTGATTTGTTTCTTGCAGCTGCTACGAGATTTTGTTAGCTTTTCTGTGTTTTCTCACTGTGTAAGAGAACGAGATAGAGACAGAATACACCAGAGAACCGAGGCTGCTGTGACTTGTTTTTAATTTAAACTTGAACTACAGTGTGCTTTTACCACATTTAATAAGGCAGATTAAATTTTAAAGCAAAGACACTCAAAGTTTCTTTATGAATGAGGCTTGTAGACTTTTGATTAAAGTTAAAGTAGGAGCGAGTATAATTGTTGCTATTGTAGGAAATACAATGACTGCTGAATATTATCTCAATCACTGATCCTCTCAGAATCAACTGATATTAGCTAACGACACTAAACTATTTATTTAAACCTTAAAACTTGCACTCTTTTAATGGAACCTTAACCCTAAGATAGGGTTTGCGTTAGAGTCATGGTTTTAACAAAAAAAGAGGAAGCTCCAAATGCACCCATTAGAAGTCGAATACATGTATTCGACTTCTAATGGTGGTGCATTGTTTAGCGTTGTTGTCTCACAGCAAGAAGGTCCTGGGTTCGATGGATAAAACACAACATGAACTACATCACTTTAAGACAGACTCAAGTGCAAGCCCAAAACTAACTGTAAAATTGGTTATCAGAGACCTAATGAATGTTAAAAGTTTAATAACTTCATGCTGCAGCCAAAATGAGGAGGAACAATTGGTTCCAGGCACCACAAACTCCACCCCTCGCACATATTATAGCTTCTTTTCCAGCTGATGTCATCATGTCTATGCATGTGCTGATGTCAGCATATCAACTGCCTCTATATACCACTGCCAAGTTTGAAGTAAATTGAAGCTAAATTGATGTTTTTATAGACATTTGAATTTTCGCCCATTAGAAGTAAATGGGAGAACAAAAAAGATTTTAAAAAATCATTAAAAATGTGAATTTTAACCTACTTTTCCCAAAATATAACCATATCTATTCTTGGTCACTGGCACAAACCTAATTTGGTATGAATTGAACCAACAGTTTTGCTGCTAGTGTTAACAAGCAAACAAACCAAACCAAAAACAATACCCCTTGGGGGTAAAAATGCCAGAATAAGATAAGCTCCATTCTGAATCATAAAATTAGCTAGAGATAAAGATGACCTTACATTGGTACACACTGCTGTAGAAAAGTGAAGCCACCTCCATGTTGAAATATGGAGTTGAACAGTGGAATTATGTCCCATGTGTCACGTGTCACATGTGGACTGCAATCTATAATCACAGCTGATATTACATATTAGGGTAGGTACCCTCCTACTTGTACGGTAACAGCTCTGATTATGCAAAATCTGCATTATGGAGTAGATGCAGTCATCTTGTGCACTCTCAGACTTGAATGACATTATGTTGAAAAGTGATTATGGAATACAGTGATGCTAAAAAACAGTGAAGTGCTGCCACTTTAAGTCTTTCTCATATAGACAGTTAAAAATTAAAACTTTGAATCCAGTGTAGATGGATAAAATGTATGATAACATTCAGAAGTTGTGATATTTCACTATAAATCTGTATAAGATACACGTAAAACCATAGATATGATTGAGATTCTTCAGCTGTCACCATCGTTTAAGCCCTTTATTCAGCCCAGTAAATGTGAGCGATGGGTATGCAGCATTCTCCACTGTTGGCTAAAGACAGCTACACTGGCTAATCAGCCCCAGCTATTGATTTCACAGACTCAGTAATACCAGAGATAAGGAGAAACATGATAGTTCAATCAGTAGGCTGTTGAAAATGGATTATTTCTTTCTGCTCCTCACTTGTCCTGGAGGTTGGAGTCTGACGGGTCTTTAAATGCTGAGCACATGTCTCATTTTCAGCAAATCACACTGGGCGACCTGTTAGAGAACTGTGAGGGGTAACAGTCTGTCTGCATTGTATTTACTTCAAGGCGTAAAATATATATATATATATGTATTAAAGAGATAGTCAAGATGGTAAGAAAATACGTGGCACTATCTCATCTAAACAGATCCTAAAAGCACTCATAGTGTGAGGTAATCCATATCTGAGATAATGTATTTCCAGCTGTTGTAAACAAAGCTATTGTCTCCTGCAGAATACTTTAACAGCTCCAGTATAATGATAGAATGACACAGTATCTATGGTTACATGGGCAGTATTTCTACAACCTGAGTGAAATCATTCTGATTAGAACTTGACTGTTATGAATGTAATATAAGGTGATCTGATAAGACGTATACTCACATCTGCAAATAAAAACAACTTTGCTGTCATGTGCAAAGTGGTTCCAGCTCAGACGGTTCATCAACAGGATTTTTTCCCCATCTGTAAGGCCCTGTCACACCATGATGATTTAGGCAGTGTATGCCAGCAAAGTTTCGCTAAAATGCTGAACAATCAGTGTTTTGTTTTTTTTTTTTTTTATTTTGGGCGTATACGTAGTTTACGTACACCGTTTGACTGAGACCCCATGGAAGGTAAACATTATGGGCCCTTCAGAAAATGAATTATCTGTAAATCTGTTGTTGGAGCCAGGGGGATATGAGCAGGCGGGCTATGAACGTACTGTAACAACTGGAGGTATAGGGGCGCGTTTCATAAGTGTCGTAACAACTGCAATGGACGTGAAAACAAAGTAAAACTTAACTTTGAATGTCCGACTCCCAGCTTCTATGCCTCTCTTTTACTGCGGACCTTACACAGAATTTTCACAACTCCTAACCTTTATCCACTGGGCCTCATGAATTTGTCATGTTTATCCCCCCTTTATGGCACCCCAGCATTTTGTTAACTTATAGATAACATATACAGGGTGGGGAAGCAAAATGTACAATGAACATTTAGTTGTTTTTTCTCAGCAGGCACTACGTCAATTGTTTTGAAACCAAACATATATTGATGTCATAATCATACCTAACACTATTATCCATACCTTTTCAGAAACTTTTTCCCATATGAGTAATCAGGAAAGCAAACGTCAAAGAGTGTGTGATTTGCTGAATGCACTCGTCACACCAAAGGAGATTTCAAAAATAATTGGAGTGTCCATAAAGACTGTTTATAATGGAAAGAAGAGAATGACTATGAGCAAAACTATTAGGAGAAAGTCTGGAAGATACTATTAAAGAAGAATGGGAGAAGTTGTCACCCGAATATTTGAGGAACACTTGCGCAAGTTTCAGGAAGCGTGTGAAGGCAGTTATTGAGAAAGAAGGAGGACACATAGAATAAAAACATTTTCTATTATGTAAATTTTCTTGTGGCAAATAAATTCTCATGACTTTCAATAAACTAATTGGTCATGCACTGTCTTTCAATCCCTGCCTCAAAATATTGTAAATTTTGCTTCCCCACCCCGTATAAGCTCTGTGTTGTGCTGTGCATCATGCTGAACAAAACTCCGAAAAATGCTACCAACAAGTCTTCATCTTCACCCTCAAGATCACGCTTGTGAAAGTTCAGTTTAGTCAATAGAAGGCTTAGCCAAACAGAACCATTTAGGCCATTTTATTAGACAGCCTAAAAACGTTTCCAGTGGGTTTTGATGTGGTTTTGACTTGGTGGATCATAGGCTGCATGTAGAGATGGCTCAACACAGTTTGTTTCCTTTGGGTAAAATCAGTGGTTCTCCACCTTTTTTTTTTTTTTTCCATCATCTTGAACCTCCTGCTGCCCCCCCCACCCCCACCCCCGCGGAAAAAAAGGGGGGGTTGTAGTGCTCCCTAGGTAAGGCCCCCATCATTATCCTAGTTGTCACATCCATTCACCCTCTGAAACAACTTGTGTGTGTGTGTGGGAGGGGGGGGTACCGCCCCAGCTGGGTAGAATTAAGTCAAAGTGTTGCCATGTTGCAATTTAGGATTAGAGTCTGCACAGTACATACACTGGGATGTAAGGCTTGCCTGATTGGTTTTGGAAGCAACATTGGTCATTAATGCTGTCAGTCAAACTTACCAAAAACACACTAGTCAGGTTATAATTTTGCAATTTTTCTAATAAAATCTACCGTGTTTGGTTGAAATCCCATACTATATCCAGCCAGTCAACAGATGAAAATGTTCTGGCCTCATTTCTGCAGGTCATCCCTTCTTCTTTGTCCCTCGTGCATCATTTAAAACACTCAGCTGAACGTTTCATTATTTGGAGTTTTTGGATCACTGTGGCCTGGAAATTAGTCCTGTTACCTCATGTTCCTCTTTTGAGAGGCCCACAAGTGCACCCGGACTAGATTTATTATACATCAGAGAGAACAAGTTTGTCATGTGACTATTGATTGTGATTATTTTCCTGTTCAGAGGTTTGCACTACTCCTGTCACCCTGTCTGAAAAATCCATGTGATCAAGTCAGTTGTTTAATGAAAATATATTCTGATTAAATTATTACCCCATCACCCGAAGGGGAGGCAAGGGGTATTGTTTTTGGTTCGGTTTGTTTGTTTCTTTGTTTGTTAATACTCTAGCAGCAAAACTATTGGTTGAATTCATACCAAATTTGGTTTGTAGATTGCCAGTGACCCAGAATAGATGTCATTACATTTTGGGAAAAGTAGGTCAAAGTTAAAATTTTTTAAATAAATTTTTTAATCTTTTTTTTCCCATTTACTTAAAATGGGTGAAATTTCAAATGTCTATAAAAACATTAATTTTGTTTCACTTTACTTCAAATTTGGCACATATATAGAGGCAGTTGATACGCTGACATTAGCACATGCATAGACATGATGACATCAGCTGGATCGATGCCAAAATAAGCAACAATACGTGCAAGGGGCGGGGTTTGTTGTGCCTGGCACCACTTGTATTTACATCGCAAATGGAAGTCTAGTTATCAAACACTACATTCTTCTGACGTCTTAAGTCATGATGTCTTATATCTATGTATAACCTCAGCTGATTAAAGAGCCGAGTGCAGCACCCTGACTTTTTAAAGGCAGTGTAGGTATACAGCGGGTGATTTTGTGATGCCTGCCACTCCACCTTTCAGTCGCTGAATGTTTTATTCAGTGTGAATATTGGAGGATCTCAGCTGGAACCACTGGGGGAGAAAGTCTGGGGCTCTTTTCATGGTGGGTGGTCTGACTACTGATTGAGCCTGTAAACACACACGGATGTTTGCGTCAGGAAACTTATTTCTATCACAGAAAGGTATCAGTTACATCCTGTCTAAAAGTTTCATTTAAGATATTAATATATATTCAAATGTTTTAAATCCATTAGCACCACTTTTATTCGACTGTGTATCAACGGGTTCCTTTGTCCTTCACATCCAGCCTGTCATTTCCTGTCACTCATTTTACTCTTTCAGATTGTATTGGTGAACTTGTTTCAGTGTTGGCATTGAAAAGGATGATTGATATCTGAAATTTGGCTTTACAGAGACTGTGGTTACCAATACAGTTTACAGTTCCTATTGTTTTAATTCTATTATATAAAAGTCAACTTATTTTTATTCTCTGTAACATTGCATTTTCCCCACACTATACAATCCATTTAGACGTTTACAACCTAGAATGAAGTCAAATATGTTCACTTTACAGAAACGCTGTCACTTCAATATGCCTTTGAGATATAAACTACATAATAGCCTGAACCTACTGTAAGTAAATTATATCAAAATATAACTAACTATATTGAATATTAGTTCTACCTTTAACAGTGAGGTGTTGAAATGTTGAAAACAGTTCTCTGCCCCCTCTTTGAATCATCCACAGCCTTGCAAGGCCAATATCGACACTATGTTGACCATTGGGTTCTTCACTACATCATGAAATGTGCATATAATTAAAGGTTAATTCCCTCTAATTCAATATGGATGGCCCATTTGTCCTTGAAAGCTGCACTCTACCATCAAAAATCCACTCGCAATAGGGAAATTAATATATTACGTTTCTTTCACACACCTTTGATAAAATCTACCTTGGATCTGAACTGATGCAACACCACTCAGAAAAACAAAGAAGTAAAGCAATTTCAAGCAAAATTGTTCTTTTTGTCAAGGGAGTTTGGTGGCTTTAAAAAGCACGTATGGGCCTGGCCAAGCAAGTAACGGAGTGAGAAAACACTGTGCAGCAACACTAATCATTCCATATCTGTTTTTCAAAATTAATTTAGCAGCAACCAGAATAGCGCAAATTGTAGGTCTAAACAAATACTTTAATATGCCATTGAGAAATAATAACCAAATATTTAATAAAAACATGAATTTATCATCATTGACAAAGTAACGGAGTGAGGAAAAATATACAGCAGTTATTCAAGGTTTGGAAAAAAATACCAAAAAATGCTGTTCTAAATGCTAAAGCATACCACACTTTATTTAATGAGATGAGAGTACATTATATCTAAAAATGAAACTGATATCATTTTTAGTTTCGTTTTAAAAGTCATTAATTCATAATTCATTTTGGTTTTTAAATATAAATTTATTCATTTTTACAAAACACAACATAAACATAAAACAGCCCCACCCCCCCTCCCGCACATCAGTGAATTTACAGCAACACAGTCCTGACAACAGTAAATTAATATGCTACAAATTAGTAATCATATATCAAATAAAAGAAAGAAAAGTGTATGTAATACAGAAAACACCAAGGTCAATCACTCACATCAGCCACCTTATTGAAGAAATTTGAACACAGGGTCCCATATCTGGTCAAACACTTTGCCTCTGTCACCATTATAATACCTTTGTGTTTCCAGATGTTGCGTGTTTCCACTTCCCCCATCCAAAGGTCAGACGTGGGCACTGAGTCCTTCTTCCACACTCTCAGGATCAACTTTTTAGCAATCATCATACCAAACAAAACAGCAGCTTTCTCATATGTATTGGCTGATGGTAAAGCACTAGAAGCCCCAGTGATGGCAATGAGTGGATCTGGATCCCAGTGCTTCCCAACTAATCAAAGATTGTATCAAGATACTGATCAAAGTATCAGTCTTTGGTGACATATGTTTCATTACTATATTTAATACACATCGTTCTGCTGTTTTTTTTGTAATACATAACATTCAAAATTATGGTATTTGATTATTATGAAATATAAGATTAGACACAGGCATACAGGGGTTGGACAAAATAATGGAAACACCTTAAAAAATCAACAAAATATAATTTAATATGGTGTAGGTCCGCCTTTTGCGGCAATTACAGCCTCAATTCTCCGAGGTATTGATTCATACAACTTGTGAATTGTTCCAAAGGAATTTTAAGCCATTCTTCAGTTAGAATACCCTCCAACTCTTTAGAGACGATGGCGGTGGAAATCGACGTCTTACTTGAATCTCTAAAACTGACCATAATGCTCAATAATGTTGAGGTCTGGGGACTGTGCCGGCCATACGAGATACTCAACTTCATTAGAATGTTCCTCATGCCATTCTTGAACAATTCTAGCTGTATGGATTGGGGGCATTATCATCTTGAGGTGAAGGTGTTTTCCATATTTTGTCCAACCCCTGTATATTTTGAACATATTTATTGACACTTGCTATTGCCTTAATGAATATATGCTGTATACACACATTTACACTTTTACTGTTCTCAATTTACACTGTATTCTCATATATTTTCTTATATATCCAGTTGGAATTCAGGTCCCAATTAATAAACACAGTTTTAGGAAACTACAAATTCTGTCTTTCATGCTGAGTAATCAAAAAATATTGTTTTAGAGAAAAAAGAAATTGACCTTTATGTTCACTTTCATATGGCCAGGCCCTTATTCAGAGAGGGCCATCCGAATGCAAAGTGGTCAAAAACTAAATATGGCATACACTGATATTAACTATTTATACATTAGGTGGGTAAAATACAGGGGCGTTTTGGTCCTGTACTTGTTGCCGTAGTACAAAAAACTCTAAAACCTATATGACTCAGCAGTTGCTTTGTGATTCTATATTGCTGCAGATTTTGCTCAGACCCTAATGTTGTCAGTGAACACAATCAAGCAGTTATACTTTAATGAGATGTTCCAAGTCCAAACTAGTACTGTACCAATGGAAATAGTGATCTCTGGTTGTACTGTTAATACTCCCCTGACGACTCCGTTTTTGCTTTTTCAAAAGGGCTATAGACTGTCAGAGCAAAAGACGTTGGATTAACAAGTCGTTTTTGGTGATGACTGAATTAATGTTTCACCAGATTTAGGAAAAAAAAAACACATTTTTCAACTAATGCCCAGAAAAAAAAAAATCACCTTCATGAAGAAGTTTATTCAGTCTCTAAATGTAATCTACCGCACAGCTGCAGTTACCCTTAGACATAAAATTGGCTTTTTCAAAATAGAAACTCATTTCACCCACACGCAAACACACACACACACACACACACACAAACATATAAACACAGGCCTTCACACTTTAACCAACAAATAAATCCTGCTTCTCACAATTTGTCATAATATTGAAACCCATACAAAGTTTTCTTGAGGTTTCAGGCGCAGTTTTCAAAGGTTGACACAATCAACCTCTACACAGCAAGGCAGCAAAGTGGAAGCAGGAGGAGAAAAACAGGGAATCGTATGAAAGAAACCATTAAATTCACTGATAAACGCATCTAAATTGTAGGATTCTGAGGTGAGACAAGGCCAGTTCTGTGAAGAATAACTCAACTTTAATCATATTACATGCTGTCTGGTACCTGCTCGTAACCTTTTCCTTTTGTTTCTGGTCATCCTTCTCTTTAATTTGGTTCCCATCGTTTTTTTTAGATGATGATGTTTGATGATAATGACATTTTCTCCTCACCTTTTTCTCCCTCTCCTCTCTTTTTCTTCATTCTGTCTCTGTACAGTACTGGTGGAGGACGTTCTGGAACGTTCTGTGCCATCTGCAGCATCAATGAGATGATCCAGCAGCAGAACATTGTGGATGTTTTCCACACTGTCAAAACACTGAGGAACAACAAGACCAATATGGTGGAGACTATGGTAAGGATTATTGAACTCACATACAGCTCATTAGAATTTCCTTTGATCCAGTGGAAAGAACCTGCAATGAGAAGCTGGGATGATTTGTCCAGTATACACATATAACTGGGACGACAGAACGAACCAGTTTAGTCCCAATACAAGAGATGGAAGTGTAAGCCAGAGACTGTGGATGTCTGGATTTGTGGTTTCAGAACTGTTACTCCCCTATTCATATTCTACCTAGATTTTTTTTATATTTTAAAAGGGAAATGGACTCTGTTTGTGTGTGTGTGGTGTGTGTGTGTGGTGTGTGTGTGTGTGTGTGTGTGTGTGTGTGTGTGTCTCGGGCATCACACAAAATCAGGAAAGAGCTGACTGCTGCAGTTTGGCATATTTATGTATATTTGGTCAAGGAAGAGCCTAGCAAAAACAGCAAGTTGATAGGACCAGTATTTTGGGAGATATTCGTAATTTTGGAATACATTAACCTTACAGTTACGTTGGCGGCGACTGCTGGACTAATGCGGTACAGCATGCGGGACTACACAACAAATATCTGTGCTGGGGGACCAGCATCCTGCCCTTAGGGACAGGATGTGGATTTTAAAAACGCCTCCCTTTTCACATCCCACCCTTGGTATTTATAATGATGAAATCCAGGATATCATCAGTACCAGTTGTAATCTATTACATAAACTAAATATGTAAAATATCAGAATCAGAATTCAAACAGTTGTAATCAAAATAAAATCATATGTAAAATAATAAATATCATGATTTACCAATTAATTTTTTATGTCAGTACTTATAAATTATAGACTAACATTTTTTCCCAGAAGTCAGCTCTCCCACAGATAAAAACTACCACGTCTAGAACCCATGGTTCCCCATGGGTTAACACACTAGTTCTGATTAGAACTAATCTTAAATTAAATTCATCTTTGCGCCTATAGTCCCTATCAAGTCCCTACCAACTACCAACATCTAATCAGGAATCAACATTCAGTAGAAATTTGAGAAATTTGTACTGAAGTTTTTTCATTTTATACAACCATATACCTGTACTCCACAGTTCACTATTTCACTCACAAAAACATATGATATGCTTATATGATAACATTAGAAAACTTTTACTTGAGGCACATTTTACTGATACTGTGCTCAAGTAAAATTAGGAATTAATTTCATTTTATTTTTTTGAGTATTTCCTCAGTGTTTACTTATATTTTCCTTGAGTAAAGGATCAAGTAGTGTTAGCACTTCCGCTTCATAGTAAGAAGGTTCCGGGTTCCATTCTCAGGTCAGATCTCAGCCCTTCTATGTTTTTACCTGTTCTGGAGTTTTCCTCTGTGCTCTCGGCATTCCTGGTTTTAAAACAGGTGAAAAATAGGTGAATTCTCCTGCTCGTGCCCCTCACTATGTGCTGATGAAGATCTGGAGTTGACTCTATAATGCCTTCACTACTCTCATGCTAATGCTAATTTCTTGGTGCTGTGTGTGTATTAGGAAAGGGCAAAATACAGATCAGACTTTCCTGCAGGGATAATAAAATTAGGTAATCAGTTCATCTTTAATCTTCAATCTTTTTTTCTTTTAAGCAGCACTTTATAATGTACTTCTAAACAATACACTCCTTATTTTGTAAGTTTTCCAAGGTTGTTGCTTTTACATCTCAGATGCTTAGCTTTTTTTATCTTATCATCTAACATCCTAGATCATTTAGTGCATAGATAATATAGTGTTTGAACAAACGCCCCTTTACGTCCTCAAGAGCCTTCTGCCACCATACCTTAAAAAAAAAAGAGTTGCGACTGGGGTGGGGTGGGGTGGGGTGGGGGGAGAGATCATAACACTATATAATCTTGTAAGAAAAATTGGGGAATCTAAAAGAACAGAATATTTGTTTTTCAGGTAAATTCAGTTAAAAATAACTTGGCCATTTGTGACATGAAAATATAGCATTAATTGTGATGAAATTACACATTTTTGAGCTGAAAACATAGTTCATATGACCATCAGCATGTGGCAACAGAACTGAAATCCTGTAAATTTGCATAACTTGCATTTACCAACACAAAGTTCCTTTGGGGATTCACTTATATTGATTTCTTATGCACAAAGACAGAAATAAGACCTCTAAGCAAATTTTAGCCGATATACGGTATAATTATAAGAAATGACCACATACTTATTACTGTTTCTCAAACTAATGCTATCATGAAACACCAGAGTAGAACTCCATGTTTATCTTCGGGTCATGAAGTACTGCTGTACAAGTTAGAATAACACAGCACTGTCATATTATCAGACAGCACATGTTTTACACTTAGATGAATCAGTTCATTTGATGCAAATTAAACATTTTGGTTGTTAAGATGTGATGACGGTGGTTAAATGGCAGTAATTTATTAATAAGTCAAGCTGACAAGTATAAATGGAGCTGATGGAGACACATGAAACTCAGCAGCCAATGAGACCTTCCAGCCAATGGAATGGTGGCTCAGTATTTGGCAGGTAACAGGTGACTAATGCCCCTGTTTCATAACATATAACAGCTGACTAACGTTACCTTGTAAGGTGAGTCCAAATTTTCCAGGGCATTGAAATGTCTCTGTACCTGCTTATATTTGTGTGGTCACGAACTTGTTCTCTGTTTCTGTACACCTGGAGCACTTTCCATTGACATGCATATTTCTGTTCTCTGCAACACCCACACTAAGGCAGCAGCTGTCTCACCACCTTCCTCATCTCCTCCATAAAGAAATGTTTCTATTGATTGACCCTCCAAACACCCATGCTGGTACCACACACCAACACACAGAAGAAATTCTAGGTCTACTAAGGGAAAGTCACACACTCAGAGGAAAACATTTTGCGTCTGTAGGTGGATTAGACTCATGAGCACGCGAAGATTTTCAGTATTTGTCAAGGCTGTCTTGTTTTATTGGCTTGGGTGAAATTTGATTTTGAAGAGATTAGGTTTCAGCCTCTCTGAGCTTCACTTTTTCCTGGAATTCCTCATTTAATATTTCTTTGTATACTGTATTTGGGCTCTGATTACTCATGTAACAGAGTCATTCATTTTAATTTCACAGTATTAATTACTTGTACGCTGTCACTCAGGTTTTCTTCAGACTTATGGAATTTTTCCTCAATTTAAGACAGACTGTCTTTGGAAAGTGATCATATTGTATATGTGTGACCAGACAGTGGTGGATTAGACTGTACACATTTAAGGTGCCGCTACTTATCTTTCTATTTTCCAGAGCTTTATATGTCTCAGAAGCAAATACTGCACTTTTCTACTCAATTTCTCTAACAGCTTTAATTCGTTTTTAGAGTTAGGACATATCTCCATATTTGATGTATTCTAATGACGTTTTTCCTTTTTTCCCCTCATTCATGAGATGATAACATTATTTAAAAGCCCTCTTGAATTCCTTGTAAAATGCATTAGGACAAACCTGAAAACAGGCCTGTTTTTCTGAGCTCATATAAAGTTGACTTTCTAAATATACCTTGTTCTCATAGGAAAATAACACTACAAATAAATGATCTCGCAGAACATGATTCATCGTTGTAGATAAAACTCCCATCAGTTTATAAGGTCATACAAATGAGCTCAATCTAGCACAACATACACAGCAGCAAAATGTAACATCCACATGAATGCAACAGGAAATGACTCAAAAGTATCACATGTAATAACAAAACCCTGCATATTTTATTGGACAATGAACTCTTTGACTCTAATTACATTTCAGAGGTAGTGTTTGAGTAGTTTTATCCCACAAAAGTTTTTCAATGCACAATTTTTACTTTCACTGGAGTATTTTTCAGATTGCGTTTGTGGATACTTGTACTGAAATGAAGGCTCTGAACACATCTTTCACCTGTGGTTGCTATGGTAGCAACGACATGAAAAATTGAGGTCCATCACCTCAAAATCCACACAATTGCACTTCCAAGTTCCGGTTGCAGGCCAATAACAATTTTACAAATGGTCCATATTATGGTCTCTAACACTCAGCCAGTAGCAGCATGGATCAGTGACTTCTGTCTCTCTGGATTGACATCATCCTTGTATATCACATTGTGAGTGAAACAAGACACTGTGAAATCCAATTTGAATGACCAGAGTGTCCAGACTGAGACACATCTGTAGAAATCTGAGTGGAATCACATTTCACCTCCAAACATGATTTGATCCAATTTGCAAAAATTCCTTTTGTGTGTGTGTGTGTGTGTGTGTGTGTGTGTGTGTGTGTGTGTGTGTGTGTGTGTGTGTGTGTGCATTTTACTGCACAAATTCTCAAATGTTAGTCAGGATGCAGTGTATACAGTTGTGGAAATTTTTTGTAGACCACCCTTGTTTTCTTCAGTTTCTTGTTCATTTTAATGCCTGGTACAACTAAGGTACATTTGTTTGGACAAATATAATGAAACAACAAAACTAGCTCATAAGAGTTGAATTTCAGAGCTGACTATCTAACCATTTTTCATGTTTTCTTGATAATAACCAAAATCCACTTCAGTTCTTACATCATACCTTTGGCATTATACTGCCAAAAACAGTGCTTTTAGACATTCCATGTTTTCTTTCTGTCTGTTTTAGTCACATGATACCAACAGGATTTAGTACTTGATTGCATAACCATTGTTTTTGATGACTTTTGATGGTCTAATAATTTTTTCCTTGACTGTCTATTCCCAAAACAGATTTAGACAGATGCTCTGTCCCTGTTTTTGTTTCATAATAATAAACTGCCACATTTAGTAGTGGACAGTTGGAACACAACATGTAATTTTTCTAGATTATGTAATACAATATATTATTGTTGTTGTTTCCAGTACACGGTATCTTTAAGTTTGGCCTGATTCAAGAGAGAGAGACAAGAGGTCAAAACTGACAGTGGAGATTTAGACTTAGATTTAGAAAACAGATGTAATCACACAGTTTTTAAATCAGGAGACCCCAGAGAAGTCAGAAATTATAGACTGGTAACTATTCTTCCAGCAGTTTCCTTCAAACAAGTCAACAAACAGTAAACAAAATGGAATTTAATTGATCCAGTTTCAGAAACATCAGAAATAACTTGACCACCTGATAGATCAGCCTCTGGACATCGAGTTTAATGCTTTTTAATGTCATTTAAGGCCTTAATGTTTACAAAATCTATTTAATGACTTAATGCTTTTTAATGACCTGCATAAACCCTGTTATAGAATGAAGTGAAAAATTGTTCAGTTTATTTGAAGTTTTCAGTCTTTTTACTTACCCGTGTTTTTCATTCTGTTCGTCTGCAGGAACAGTACAAGTTCTGCTATGAAGTGGCCCTGGAAGCGCTCAGCTCTTTCTGATCTGATCCGGCTTCGAGCTCAAGTTCTCTCTATTTTATTTTTTTTGTTTTGTTTTGTTTTTTTTTATTCTCTGTTGAAGCTGCCTGTTGATCTCAAAATGCAACACCGGGACACATTAAGTGCAAAACTGCTTCTCATGTTGACCCGAACCCAACCTGTGAGCATGTGTTGCCTGTGTGTGTGCTTGTAAGTTGTACGTATGTGTGTGTGAGAGTGTGTGTGTGTGTGTGTGTGTGTGTGTGTGTGTGTGCATGGGTGGGCATGCTTGCATATTTGAGAGTGTGTATCTATAAGTGTGCCTGTGACAACACATAAAAACACACACACCCTGTACAGAAGAGAAAAAAAAGTGACAAACATACACACTGGTGGGTTTTCTGTGTGTGTGTTCGCTCCAGCCCTACTGGGGACTTTACATGCTTGTACAAAGAAAAAAGAAAAAGAAAAAATGATAAGTTCAAAAAACAAAAGCTGATGTTTAAACAGAAAAAAAAAGCTCCACTTTTTCCTTCTCTCTCTCTGTCCTCTGCTGGGCTGTGATGTGACTATTGTACAGTATTTCCTTTTTAGATATATTCTACGCCTTGAATGTTGTCTCCCTCTGAGGGATGGATGTACACTTCAAGATTTCTTTTTTCTGGAAACTTTTACATTTCTCTGCACTCGCTCCCTCTTCTTTCTTCTATCTGAGTGAGGAAACTAATTAAGTATTTATTTGGCTCAGACACGATCGCTGTTGACCGTGATTCACTTAACTGGATCAAAGCAAAACAATAGATTTGCTTGTTAGTATTACAGGCATTTTTCTTTGAAAATCGTAAGCTGATGATATTCTCGCAGCTACTGCTACATGACAGCCTCGATGATGAATGGTTATAATGTTCTCAATAAATAATTGGCTACAAGGAATTTTAATATGGGTTATTTCCTACAGTGCTGAAGTAATTTATGATGTGGTTTGGTTTTAGCAAATGGAGGGAAAAATGGGTTTCAAATGTAGGTGCAGGAAGAAAAAGCAGTGTTTCCTATGATACGAGAAGAAGAGTGGAGACAAAAAAACAGCAAAGAGGGGGAAAAATCGGAGTAAATGTTGTCATCTCTGCTCAGTTTTTCTTTTTACCCTTCGAGATTGCAGGGAAAAAAAAAAATCTTCTAAATCTTTAAGTGTGCATTCACCCTTATTGTAAATAAGATAAGACAACCACAGTCAAACAAACAAACAGACATACATCAAACACCAGACACATTACAAACCACATCACCATTCTCAACTGCTGTTAATGTAACAACAAAATGAACAAAAAAAAGCATCATGTCATTTTTCACAGTGATTATTGTTTTATGTTCTTTGGGCGAAGTGTCCATTCATAAACTAAGGCTGCAGATTGGAATCTAAATGTCCACCTTAAATAAACCGATAGAAAACCGCTGCTGGGGACGTGTACATGGTGTACATGGAATGCTCTGTTACAGGACACTCTACCAACCAGACAGAAAAAAAAAACAAATAAGCAAAAATGTCATCCCTGTTAGCTTAAAAAGAAGAGGTAGTTCATTTAAGAAGAAAAAAGACCAGACATTTTGGAATGTCACAGAAGGAAAAACCAAACATCAGTGAACTTTTCATGAGGAAAGATCCTGTAAACAAGTCCTAAAACTTACACTGTCAAAAAACTCAGCTGGTTACTTGAAAGAAATGATGGCAACACATTGACACATATTACTAAGCAGATTTACAGTTGTAACACATTAACTCTTTCATGCATGAATTTGAAAAAAAAAAGTATCTTGATTTTTTTATTGATTTATTCCTCAAAATTAGGCCTAAGTTGAAATGCATTTTGATTTTTTTTTTTTTTTTTTTAAATATGGTTTTATTAAGAAGATATTTCACTTTATCAGATCACAGAGCCAGTCCAATTCTAAAACTAAG
>NC_043961.1:39262418-39301164 GCF_902148855.1 Sphaeramia orbicularis
TTTTGTTTCCCATTTCATGATGTTATCAGTTCATATGTATATATTTTGTTTGCTTTATGTTGAGTTCTATTTTGTGTTGATTTGTATATTTCTTTTGTATTTATTATTATTATTATGATGATGATTTTATTTGTCTAGCAAAGGTGTTGTTTAGATCTGGTGATGCCATTATCATTGGTTGTTTAGTTGTTTGAAATGTGGTTAACATGAAATAAAGGGACCAAAATGTTGAATGTGATCTCTTGTCACTTTTTTTAGTTATTCTTTACCTTCTAGTTAAGATGCAGGAATAAAAGAGCACATGTAAAAGTCCTTTTACATGCACCATAAACAGGTGGACATACACATATACACAGTGGTGGAGTGGCCCCTGGAGAATATGGGTATGCTCTCAATTTTTGCCTTTTTTTTGTTTTAAATAGTCCAGAAAAAGGCCCTGTTTTAGAAACAGTGACATGTCAGAATATTTACCTAAAAATCTGTCAGTAGTATTTGCTCACTATTATAAAACTGACTTGATCAGGAGCAGTTTGTAGGTATTACTGGTCACACAAGCAGCTGCATGAATGGAAACGTATTCAACATGAGGCAAACATAGGATAACGTTAGCCTTTCATAACGTTAGCCTTTCATAACATTAGCCTACTCACACAGTTGAACTACTGGCGACATCTCTTCTCTAAATGTGCATCATATGACCAGTAGTTTAAAACAGTGACTCCTTCTGAAACCACCTTAAAACTTACCTCAGAATTATGTATTCCATGAAAGTAGGTTCTCTCGATATGTGTCACTCACCTGAAAGACGTTTATTCTGCCTTTCTTGTTTGCATTTCCAATAATCGTGCATCTTTCAACAAGACGTGCAGTTACCTGTCAATCAGGTGGAACTGGAACCTGTGGCATACAATCAGGTTCCAGAGGTGGCCAACACAAGTTAGCCATATTGTCCTCAACGTGACCCGCCCTACCCTGCCTCTGATTGGCTAATCAGTCTTTATGCATAAAGTTAACCAATCTAATCAGTGAAGGCAACAAGTACAAGCCAGTTAGAAGTAGAGTAGGGCGGGTCATGGCTTCACCATCCTAGAGAAAAAATGGGCAGATACAACAGAATGGTGCACATCAGGAGCGAGTTGGAAGTGGGTATACGCAATGCTGACTGAAAAAGACGTAGGTGTACGCCATATACCACCGAAAAACCCTGGACTACACCACTGCATTTATATATATATATATATATATATCTATATATATAATATATATATATATTATATATTATATATATATATATATATATATATATATATATATATATATATATATATATATATATCTATATTATATACACACAGTACAGGCCAAAAGTTTGGACACACCTTCTCATTCTTTGCATTTTCTTTATTTTCATGACTATTTACATTGTAGATTCTCACTGAAGGCATCAAAACTATGAATGAACACATGTGGAATTATGTACTTAACAAAAAAGTGTGAAATAACTGAAAACATCTCTTATATTCTAGTTTCTTCAAAGTAGCCACCCTTAGCTCTGATGACTGTTTTGCACACTCTTGGCATTCTCTTGATGAGCTTCCAGAGGTAGTCACCTGAAATGGTTTCCTAACAGTCTTGAAGAAGTTCCCAGAGATGCTTAGCACTTGTTGGCCCTTTTGCCTTCACTCTGCGGTCCAGCTCACCCCAAACCATCTCAATTGGGTTCAGGTCCGGTGACTGTGGAGGCCAGGTCATCTGGCGCAGCACTCCATCACTCCTTCTTGGTCAAATATCCCTCACACAGCCTGGAGGTGTGTTTGGGGTCGTTGTCCTGTTGAAACATAAATGATGGTCCAACTAAACGCAAACCGGATGGAATGGCATGTCACTTCAGGATGCTGTGGTAGCCATGCTGATTCAGGTTGCCTTCAATCTTGAATAAATCCCCAACAGCGTCACCAGCAAAGCACCCCCACACCATCACACCTCCCCCTCCATGCTTCACGGTGGGAACCAGGCATGTAGCATCCATCCGTTCACCTTTTCTGCGTCGCACAAAGACACGGCGGTTGGATCCAAAGATCTCAAATTTGGACTCATCAGACCAAAGCACAGATTTCCACTGGTCTAATGTCCATTCCTTGGGTTTCTTGGCCCAAATAAATCTTCTGTTTGTTGCCTCTTCTGAGCAGTGGTTTCCTAGCAGCTATTTGACCATGAAGGCCTGATTCACGCAGTCCTCTTAACAGTTGTTGTAGAGATGTGTCTGCTGCTAGAGCTCTGTGTGGTATTCATCTGGTCTCTAATCTGAGCTGCTGTTAATTTGCGATTTCTGAGGCTGGTGACTCAGATGAACTTATCTTCAGCATCAGAGGTGACTCTTGGTCTTCCTTTCCTGGGGCGGTCCTCATGTGAGCCAGTTTCGTTGGAGCGCTTGATGGTTTTTGCGACTGCACTTGGGGACACATTCAAAGTTTTTGAAATTTTCTAGACTGACTGACCTTCATTTCTTAAAGTAATGATGGCCACTCGTTTGTCTTTACTTAGCTGATTGGTTCTCGCCATAATATGTATTCTAACAGTTGTCCAATAGGGCTGTCAGCTGTGCATCAACCTGACTTCTGCACAACACAACTGATGGTCCCAACCCCATCAATAAGGCAAGAAATTCCACTAAGTAACCGTGACAAGGCACAGCTATGAAGTGGAAACCATTTCAGGTGACTACCTCTGGAAGCTCATCAAGAGAATGCCAAGGGTGTGCAAGGCAGTCATCAGAGCTAAGGGTGGCTACTTTGAAGAAACTAGAATATAAGAGATGTTTTCAGTTATTTCACACTTTTTTGTTAAGTACATAATTCCACATGTGTTCTCATAGTTTTGATGCCTTCAGTGAGAATCTACAATGTAAATAGTCATGAAAATAAAGAAAATGCGAAGAATGAGAAGGTGTGTCCAAACTTTTGGCCTGTACTGTATATGAAATTTAGACAAAGAGAAATTTAGACATATTTCCCCCCAGGATGTACCTAATGATGACCTCAGATAAATGCAAAAAAAAAAAAAAAAGGGCTCTGAGCCATTCCAAAATTAATGAATTTTTAATAAAAATGTTAGGGCCTAAAATGGGATCAAAATTGGGACAGGAAAAGGTACCAATGTGTATCTTTTTTCAAACAAAACATTACAACTACAGATCAACATGTTCACCATTGTTTCTGGGACCTGATCTACACTAGTAGGTGGACTGGCTGATCCCTTTCTTTGTGCAAAAACTCAACTTTGTTCCTGGATAACAAAATGTTGCTGTTTTGTAAAGAATTTATGACTTCAACAATGATTCTAAAATGTATGATAAACTAATGAAATAATCACACAGACAGAATAACATCCAAGGGTATAAGAAAAACGGAACAAGGTGCTTTATCATCAAATTTAATCAAAACACACAAAAACAAAACAAAACAGCAAGACAGAACACCAAGACGCATGAAAACAATTTAATAAAACAAAATAAATCTGAAAGATACACATACACACGAACAAATCATTTGACTGAACATGTCTGCGTATGAAGTAGTTAAAAAAACATCATATTATGTATTGGACACTGAGGTTTTAATCTTATACAAGCCAGTTTAAAGACAAATAGTTCTTAAATCCTCCTGGGGGTAGGTTTAAGCAAAGTAATGGTTCCAGCCTAATGATAAACACTATTAACAAATCCCAGGTTTAGAAATAACACTGTAGACATAAGCAGACTTTATTCTTTTCTACACTCTTTGAATGTTGACATCTTAACCTTTTGTTTGCCCTCCTTGAAGTCAGATACTCCCTTTATGATCCCCGAGTTGAAGCAGCAAAAAAAATGAAAGCATGGGCTTTTAAAGGTTGTTTTTTTTTTTCCTCTTTCTAATCATCAGAGTTAGTGATGAACGCAGCTCCAAGCCAACGGCCTCATCCTTTATTTAGCTAGTTGATTCCCAAGGAGCTCATAAATATGCATGAGCCGGCGATTAGCATAGGCACCAAGGACAGGGCCTGTACCTTGGCATTATGACGATCAATCAGAAACACTAAGGGCTCCTCGGAGGGAAGCTGTCTGTCAGCTCGGCTTTGGGCTGAGCTGATGCGTGCACACAGACATCAAAAAAGGTATGCACAAAGAATACATAAGGCACAACCACACACATACCCACGTGTCATGCAAAAGTGTGTGAGAGGTACTGTAGACACTCACAAAGACACACAAAAAGCATAAAAACAGAAATAGTACACACACAAAGCCAATGTCAGGTGTATCGTTTGTCTCTTATTCCATCCTCTCTTTCTCTTTCTTTCCATTTCAGTTCTGACTTTGTAATAAGCTTGAAAATTGGCCCATTTCATTTGCTCTCAGTGAAATGTCATTATCTGGGGGGAAGAAGGGGGGTTCGTGGTGGCACCGTATTTCTCCACTCTAGCAGGGTTATTAATATATTTTCTCCCCAAGAACTTGTAACAAGGTTATATAGTGTCTGGAGCAGATGCCGTGCATCTGTGTGTGCCGCATTTACACATATTCAGATCATCCACACGGCTTTGTACCCTGGATTTGTCCTGCATTTGATCACACAGACTGTCATGTCTGAGGTCTCTATATATAATCATTAGTCCTCTGGAAATTTATTGGACTAAGGACAAGATCTATGGAATTTCCATTCACCAATATTTTAAGTCAACAAGAAAAAAAAACTGATCTAGGAGCAAAATTGCAGTGATTATTGGTTAACTAATAGACAAATCAACTTACAAATTAAAATGAAACTTCACTCGACCTTTGGATAATATTTCAATTATAGACCATCTGAAACAACAGAGCTGTTTCATATCCAGTTGAATACACGTTGGAAAAAAAAAGTTGTGAGTTGTAATTTTTGATAATGATGTGTTAGGAAAGTACAAAATCCTACTTGGGTCAAACCAAGGACAAAGAAGCTGAATAAATCCAACTATCAGAGAAAACAAGTCAAATAAGCAGGCACTAAAGTTATAATATAGCAAGAAAAAACTTCTGACATCACAAGAGAAGCATAAGAAACAGAAAAATATTGGATAAAAAAATTATGTCTGAAAAAAAGAGAAAAAAAAATCTTAACATTGAGAGAGTTTAATTACCAGCTGAACAAACGGCAGCGCTGGCATCTGTGGTTGGAACAGGATAAACAGTTTTTTAGAGTCCACAGGCAAAGACAAGAAATGAGTTATTTAATGTTAGATGATTTGTTCATTTCTATCAGGAAATTTCACAAAGCATAACCAGTTCTATTCTTGTAATTCTTGATTTAATTCTCAAAATATGACTTTTTCCCCTAATACTGTTGTATGAAAACCCAACAAACCATGAAATGTTCAATTACATATCCTAATAAAACACATCACAATTCCAATGTTTATTCATATTCCAAGTAACATCAACACTAACAATGGTTAATGCTCAGCAGAAATGTTCTTTCAACTACATAAGTGTAACTGAAAGAAAATAAAACAAAAACAAAACATTTTCTGTCCATTAAATGAATATTCAGTCCCTTCAAAAAACATGATTATGTGATTGCATAATTCACTGCATAATCAAGCAAATTACACACATTATGCGGGGGTCCGCTTTTTTTTCAGAAAGGCTACATATTAACCACAATAATAGCATATTTCCATGCAAAATAGGCAAAATATGCAGGGCTCCCATGATGTCATAAACACCACATTTTTCCACATAAAGTTTTAAAAATAATTCATTGTAACTTGACAAAGGTAGTGATGTAATGCAACGCACAACGTCATCAGCTCACACGTCCACAGAAGGTAAACTAACCATGAGCCTCAGAAAAAATCCTGCAAGATGATGAAAAATGCAGCTCATTTGCCAACAAAAATATCTGCAAAAGACAGAGTAAACTAGAAGCACTCGGAGAGTGCAAACCCCGCCAAGGCAGATCAGTGGGCCCTCGTGCCCCCCCACCACCACCACCCCGATCACCACCAAAATTTAATTATTTATTCCTTGTGCCATTATCAACATTTCCTGAAATTTTCATCCAAATCCGTCCATAACCTTTTGAGTTATCTGGCACACAGACAGGCAAACAGACAAACCAACGCTGGCAAAAACATAACCTCCTTGGCGGAGGTAACCAGTACTGATGTCCTACAGGAAAGCAGGTTCATACTGTTTTACCAAGCAACTGTACGGCGGAACATCAGAGAAAAACAAACTGGAGCCACTTTTCCAGCACGAAACATTTGAAAATGGTTTCTGCTGCAGTGATAATGTTCTATGAACATAAAAGTGTAATAGCCTTGAAACAGATGGTCTGTTCTACTTTACTTTGCTGAAGCAGGAAGCAGTTCTTTTATTTTTGACATTTGTGACTCAGGAATGTTAAAGCCATGTTTGAGCCATGTTTAGAAAATAAAGATGAGCTAAAACAGAACCAGCACTTTCTGGGATGTAGTGGATGCCTACTTCTGTATGTTTGGAGGTTATGTTTTTGCTGGCATTGGTTTGTCTGTCTGTTTGTCTGTCTGTTTGTCTGTCTGTCTGTCTGTGTGTTTGTCTGTCTGTTTGTCTGTCTGTTTGTCTGTCTGTCTGTTTGTCTGTTTGTCTGTCTGTCTGTTTGTCTGTCTGTTTGTCTGTCTGTCTGTTTGTCTGTTGTTGTCTGTCTGTCTGTCTGTCTGTTTGTCTGTCTGTCTGTCTGTCTGTCTGTCTGCGTGCAAGATAACTCAAAAAGTTATGAATGGATTTGGATGAAAATTTCAGGAAATGTTGATATTGGCACAAGGAATAGAACAAATGATTAAATTTTGGTGGTGAATGGGGGGGGGGCAGGGGGGGGCACTGATCTGCCTTGGAGTAGGTCTGCGCTCTCTGAGTGCTTTTCTAGTTATAGGATGTAATTGGACATTTTCATTCAGTAGTAGCCTCGTTAGAACAGGGTGTGGGAGAAGAATCTATTTTTTTCATTGAACACATGTTTTTTCCAGTTCCCGCATATTTTTGCCACTTCGCACATTTTTGTGCAAATTTCCACAATTCCAATAAAATCCCATAAAACCCTCCATATTCCATCACATAATCAAGGATTTTTGCCTGCATTTATCTGGAGGGACTGAACATTGTTAAACAGTGCTGACATTATTGACACTACTTTAAGACTTAATGTTGACAAAAAGGTGAAACCATACTGAGGCACATCTTACTAGTGAAAATTTATCTAGAGTCATTTCTCCCAAAAACTGTATGTGTGACCTCAACCGAAATAATAAGCTCATTTACCTTTTAGAGTGTGTGTAAATCCTGCTGTTGTTCCCGTCTCCACTTACGGAGGAGGCTAACAAGATGCTAAGTCAGCCATGACCTCAGGTGTAATCCATCAGCTGCACTCATTCACTGCTGCTGCTTTCTGTGGAGTTGGACACAAAATGAAGACATATGGGAAATCTCTCCTGCTGCAGAAAACAATGAAATTACCAGAGCGCCTTTGTAACCTCCAGACTTTTAAAACTTTCTGATGTTTTCCTTAAACCTTCACATTAGGTGAGTGAAGACTGGATTCCTTTAGGAACGCAGTGGCATCGAATAAATGGGAATCAATGATCTGCTCAGTCAGATGTCTGACAGTGATTCTGACAGGGTTGGGAATAGTTTTCAAAGTGTTTAGGTATTTTCTAAAGCATTAAGTGTTTGTGTTTCAGGTGTTTTCATCGGCTTTTCAAAGGGATCACCATGGGTCTGCACTGGACAGGCAGTTCCACTACAGTGTGGGCTCTGAAAATGGAGTTTGGTTTTACACTGAAGCACAACTTCTGTACTTTTTAAAAAGGATCAAGTTCTCCCTGAGGTATATTTTTTGTTGTTTTTTTAAGGTGGTTTGAGGTGAAAGTTAATGACCTCCAGGGGTGTGGGAGTTAATGTCTAATACCATGTGCTTGAATATTATCACTTTGGACAAGTTTTCATGTTGTTTGTTTGTTTGTTTCTTTCTTTCTTTCTTAGATACAGGTTTCCCTTGGAAAAGACATTTTTAATCTCAATGGGTCTTCCTGATTAAATAAAGGAAAATGAATAATAATACTTTGATACTTAAGACTTCATACCAGTGGTTCCCAGCCTTTTATGCTTCATGACCCCATTTTAACATCACACATTTTAGCGACCCCAGACATTCAAAATGGAGAATTTTTTTTTTTTGCTAAAATTAGTTTGGTTTTGATCATGTAATAGTTTGCTATACTATGTTGCAAATAAAGGTTAATTTTCGATGACATTAATCTATATAATGTAATTATTATCGATGGAGGCAGAAAGCCAGGTGAGATTACTGCACAAAGTGAGAATTTTATTTTCCTTGGTCAGGATATGTACAGTCAGTCCAGCTTGGATTTACAAGGCTGACAATTAATACTGAACGAACAAGAACTCAAACTATGAATTATGAAAGAGCTGCAGCATCTGAAACTGACCACAATGAACATTTGACAGATAAACAGAACCACAGTGCTTCAGTTTCAGCTTCAGTTTGTCATGTCTTTCATGTTTTGTCTCTCTCAACTCACCATATATTTTTTATTAGTAAGTTTGTTTCTGTTTTTTTTTTTTTTTATCAATTACTAGAAATTTCACGCGACCCCATTTGAATTCCAGGTGACCCCAAGTGGGGTCCCGACCCCAAGGTTGAAAAACACTGCATTATACAGTATGTACTCCCTGAAGTATTTCTGAGGGGGTCCATGAGTGCCAGCATTCTCTGCTGCTGTAATTATAAGATTGTGTTGGTTTTGGACATTTTATTTATCATTCAAAGAGTTTAGATAATTATTAATTCTTTTATAAGTGACCTTCCAGTTGGTCACCAACAGGCTCCAGTGGTCCACAAGTAAAACTGTTCTATGTGTCTGAAAATGAAATGAATATGTTCATGTTTTAAAGTATTAATAAATGGCAGTGGAGGTGTTGTCTCTCCAGACTTTTTAGGTCCATCTACCATCTACCTCCATCTACTTCCACCATCTACTTCCTGAGTTGAGAGTAAATTCTGTGCTTTGCAAATGGTGAAGTTTGAATAGAATAGAATAGAATAGAATAGAATAGAATAGAATAGAATAGCTTTTATTGTCATTGTCTGTACAAAGAAATTAGGAGTGCTTCTCCAGTTAGACAACAAAATAGCAGTGCTACAGAAATAAGAATAAAGCAAATATAAAATTCCAAAAACTAAAAATAAGATTAAAATACAATAAAACATTACAATTTTATGAAGTAACATAAGAATAGAGCTAAGTAGAATGAAAAAATAAAAATGGACAAAATACAAATAGACACACATTTACAATATTAACAGTATATATCTATGTAACAGTATGTAACAGTATATTTATATATATGTAATATTTATGTCTATGTAACAGTACGTACACCTATGAACCAAATTATTTAAAAAAAAAATTAAAATAGTGCTATTATGGGACGACGGTCGCTCTTCTTCTCTTTACCTCAAACAGACTAACAGATAGAAGAGTATTGCCTGTCGCTGTTGACAAATGAACAGAACAGTTGATGACGTAAAGGTTTGTCACTTCCACGTTTCCCACAGAATTCCTTTCACACCGCCACCTACTGTTTCAGCCCTGTAACACCCACTCGATCTTGGGCACAGGCTGCAGTACGTGCTTGTGAACGCAATATCTGCGGCAAAGGTGTGATCATATCCAGGTAAAGCACGGATCCGGATACCCAGTCTGAAACACCCTTATCTGAAGTGGAGTTCTTTTACTCTTGACTCTAATCTGTGGGCAGCTGCTGGGACCCATACATACGAGTCAATGTGAACTCTACTGAAGGACAAGACGCCTAATTGGACATAATGATGGTAAAGTGAAGAGCTCAGCACGAGTCTTTTGCTGACTGTTCTCGCAAAATTACCAAAGGCAGTTAAAAGTGAGAGGGAAGATGAGGACAACATTAGGGAGGACATGGAGTGGGTGGGAGAATTATTGTCACAAAGGAAAAAAATGATGCAGTGTGTTTTTCCAAAGAAAGCATTTTTTGTTTTAATCATTTCTTTTAAGATTTATACGATGGTAGCAGGAGAATCAGGTGTTTTCTGTCTGTTTTGTACAATCACAGGTCATATGAAAGAATGTGCAATAGTACAATTACCAAAAGAAACTCGGCAAAAACGCTTTGAAGATTTGTGAAGTCAAGAGTAGGTGACATCTCACTCAACAAATCCTTTTCATCGAGCCATTAAAACTGGTAAGAATAAAGACACCCTGAGAATCATGATAGAGTTTGTTTATACTCCAATGTACCACATATCAGAGTTTTAACTTTCAAAGAATCTTGTTATTTTTTTGGGCACGTAAAGCCCTGGAAACAGGAACACGATAGAAAACAAAGACTTGTGGAAGGATAAGAATGTGGTGGTGTCCTGGTGAAGTTCAAACCCAACCATAAGGTAGTGGGAATGTACTCCCACTGGAACTGTTTCACTTTAAAACAAACATAACACCTGCTATAACAGGGTCTCTGCTGTTCCTCACATTGACACTAAACCCCAAAACATGATTTTTGAGCCAGAAACTGAATTCTATGATTTTACTGTGAGGAAAGACATCAATACTGATGATAAAATATATATTTTTGTCAGCACTATTCCAGGAGAAGGTAACTGTCATAATGGTAACTAAAAAATGAATGAATCTGGACTTTTCTGATGGCGCTCTGAAAAGGGTTCCAGCACAGGTGGCACTGCCAGGGGATGAGTGAGGATGATGTGTCAAATAGTGATGAAGAAGATGAGGTCATATTGACAAGAGTGAGGATGAAGATGAGGATGACAGAGGTAAAACAGTGGTAGACTCAACCCAGATAAGTTCACAGTGAAGATGAGGAACCTGCTGACACACAGGTTGTTTGGACATTTGAAAAACGTCCCAGCAGCAGTGATGGTGTTCAAGGTCAGCTGACATAAAACTGCCTCTGTACGTGCAGGCCCTTGTGCAGTGTTTTCAAATGTTTGTTTTTTTTTCCCTTGAAATACCTTTGTGTGTAATGTGTTGATGTGATAATTTCATGTTTCTATATTTTCCATGATGATGCTATCTGAGTGAAGGGTTACTTTATAATGTGTATAATTACAAACAAGCTGCTGCACAGGATAACTACAGCTCCTCTGCTCAGTTTGGAGTCAGTTTCATGAGCAGTGCCAGCAGCACATCTGCAAACACATGATTAAATGTGATCTTTCTCCACTCTCAGCCTCATTGTTCATTGTCACTGTCCACCTCTGCTTTCAGACCGAAAGTGCACGGGTTCACTTTTCTCTGCTGTTCTTTTTCTAAAGCATCTTCACATCAAGTCCCCCTCCTGATAGCCTGCATCCTTTTGAAATTCAATCTGCTGCACACACCACACACACACACACACACACACACACACACACACACACACACACACACACACACACACACACACACCTAAATTAATTATTGAAAACAACACATATTTTAATCATCAACACACACAAATATGTAACAATAAATGCATAAATAAATAAATGTGTGATATGAATATTAAGTATAGAGAAAATAAATGGACTAAACATTGGAAGCCAGGCCAGAGAAAAAGAGAGAGAGAGAGAGCTGAGGCAAAACTAATTGCTATCCTCACATAACCGCTGGTGCTACAAGCTCAGTGTACTTTTAGTGTAGTTATAATGTCTGCATGTGACCTTGAAGTTCCACCTGTTGTTTATGGCTGTTGATGTATGGACAGGGTTATAATGGTTAACCTTCAAATGGATACATACATATATATATATATATATATATATATATATATATATATATATATATATATATATATAATATATATATATATATACATACATACATATGTCACAGTAGAGATTGAAATCCTGTAGGATTCCTAATCTACTAGGACAGACAGTAATTGTAGTTTGTTACTGTGTCATGAGCTAGTCTGCTCAGTGATGATCTGGTTTTTCCTCCATGTGTATGTTCTATGGTTGTTTGAACCAGTATGTGGTTGCAGGAGATTGAACACGATGGCTGATCTCTGAGGGTTAGTTATGACCTTTTACTTTCCATAAAAGTAATTAACAGGTCTACTATGAAATGTATTTATCATGAAGTTTTATCAAATTAGTTTCTTGGGAAAAATATTGTTACGTAAAACAATTGCAATTTTTAATTACCAAAACTCAAATAAATAGAAAATCTAATTTAATTAATTTATTGGGAAAAAAAAGTCTTCAAAATTTAAGTTGTATGGACAATGCTTTTTATAGTGCAGATGTTGTACAAAGTAAAGGCGGCCAAGCACTAACTGAATTAATATGGTGGTAAAGTTAAACAGTACTACTACTGTAATACTACTGTGATACTTAAACAGTAATACTACTGTTTACTTCCCTGAAATCATCCAGAATGTGTCCACTGTGTACTTATCTGCATTGTTCAAGGCTGACAGCAGTGTTCATCCTTATTCAGACTGCCTGAAAATGGAGCTTCTCACAGGGCTTTGGCCAGAGTTCATTGACTCCCATTAAGGAGCTCAGTATCACAGAGCACATGCAGCCTGTCTTATTCCATGTCAGTGAAGTCTTTGTGTGGCATAGATGTGCACGACTGACGCCAACACTAATTTCAGAGTGCTTTCTTTGCCTCGCCAAGCTTAAGGGAGCACATTAGTCTATGGAGCAATCCTTCTATGGTAATTATGGCTTAGGCGGACTGCGTGTGTACTTCCACTGGGGTGCATGTGTATATATGTGTATATGTGAAGAGTTAGAGAGAATTAGAAAGAGAAGAGACGAGGGGAATAGAAAGACAGAAGACATTAAAATGCCACAGTTATACAATACATTGTATAAAGTTAATGTATAAAGAGTAGAGTAAAACATTGTGCCATATTTGCGAAACGTTTAAAGCCGCCAGTCTTCTATTGTGTTCTGCTTGTTTTCTTTTTAATTTTTCCAAAGCATTTTCTCTGCTGCAAATGTTTCTCTGTCCTCACACTGTCATCATTCATCCTTTCTGGTGAGGATGAGCAATGTTCCCATTCCACACAGTCAACAGTCAGACATGTTTACAAGATCATCTCAGTCGACTCCAAAATCGAAATCCCGAAATCAGTAAATACAGTAAAAATGCCAAATATCACTAGTTTTCCTCTAAATAAAATGTTGACATTAGAGAAAGTATGGTTGTAAAGTGTAAAGGCAGTGAGATTAAAAAAAAAAAAAAAAAAAAAAAAGGGGGTTGTTAATGGGGCATATTTGTCCATCAGGGTAACCAGAGGGAGTATCTGACACTACAGAAAAAATACTAATGCAATTAAATCCATTTGTTGCCAATCTTTGACATATACAAGGCTATAATCACCACCAATGTTCTATCCCTTACTCCTTGTTATGTGGCAAATATTAAATTTCTTTGTGTTTTGTTTTTTTATCATCAATTAATTAAATTGGCATTTAAAAGGTTAAATCCTGAAATTGTTGGAAGTTTGGTAGTTTTGAACAGGGCGAAAGTTGTTTAAGAGATTTACATATTTAAAAAAATGCCAAAAAAAAGAAAAAATGGTGATATATGATGATTTTATAGCGTATTTTTGTGTGTGTACATATGTGCCACAAAGGTAATGAGAGGGTAATAAATTTGAGAGGGAGCATTAAGGTAAACATGATTAATTTATTTCTGCCAACGTATGACAATTTGGAAATGAAAGGATATTTCTAGTTCCAAATTCCATTTAATGGGCATTCTTTCCCTTAGTTTTGAAGAATAGTTTTTTATGCTCATTGTTTAGTCCCTTTTTCGTGTAAGCTGCTGCTATAGCGACATAAATCGTATCAGAATATGAATATGAATCCACATCCTGGGGGTATGTTTTGTTTTAAAAGTCAAGCAATTGATTTATGAGTCGATTTTTTTTTTTTTTTTAACCTTTTTTATGTTTTCATTAGGGTTTGTTTGTTTGTCTATTAGCAAAATAACTCAAAAAGTTATTGGAAGGATTTTGATGAAATTTTCACGAAATGTTGATACTGGCACAAGGAACAAATGATTAAATTTTGGTGGTGATCGGGGGGGCTGATCTGCCTTGACAGAGGCGCTCTCCGAGTGCTTTTCAAGTTTTTAAAGTGTCTTCACATCATAGTGGAATCCAGTGTGAAGGATATGAGCCAGTGGGGTGATGGTCTGGAATCCTTCATTCTCTACTTCAGTATGATTTTAAAATCTCAAATCTGCATTGAGATGTTACAAAATACTGCAAAAATTAATTTCAAGGTAAAAAGTCTTATTTTTCCAGACTGATCTCATGAAATCGCGTTGTATGGGATGCCAGTTTATTGCATTTAGTGTGCTATACGTATGCATTTTCATCCTCTCGCATTACTTAACGCCATTTGATGGCATGTCAATGCGCTAGACGCTAATTGCCCTAATCGCTAACCCCTAACCCTAACCACTAATTGTGCCAGCCGCTAATTGCTAACAGCTAACCCTAAACCTAACCACTAATCACACTAACTGCTAATCGCGCTAATGGCGTGTTATTTTACGCGGTGTAAATATACACGCTGAAAGCTTATAATGTGTACGGATAACGCACCAATTAAAAGCACTCGCAGAGCGCAGACCTCTGCCAAGGTCCCCAAGTCCCCCCCATCACCACCAAAATCTAATAATTTGTTCCTTGTGCCAGTATCAACATTTCCTGAAAATTTGATCAGAATCCGTCCATAACTTTTTGAGTTATCTTGCTAACAGACAAACAAACAGATGAAAACATAACCTCCCTGGAGGAGGTAATAAGAGTAACTGAGTTTTCTGTTTTGGCTCTTTGTCACAAGACAGGATTATTACCTCCGCCAAGTGTAACAGAGGTTATGTTTTCATTGGGGTTTGTCTGTCTTTGTGTTTGTTTGTCTGTTAGCAAGATAACTCAAAAAGTTATGGACGGATTTGGATGAAATTTTCAGGAAATGTTGATACTGGCCCAAGGAACAAATGATCACATTTTGGTGGTGTTGGGGCGTGGGGTGGGGGGACTGATCTGCCTTGGTGGAAGTCTGTGCTCTCAGCACTGTTCTAGTTGGTTTTATTGCAGCCATTTTATTGCATGTTTTTATTGTTTTAACTTGGTTTCAAGTACACACTTTTATTTTGAAGAGTTTTATGTAGTTGTAGCCCCCTAACCTGTGAGTCCTCGATGAGTAAAGACTCACACCTGGATGTAGTGAGTGTTGAGCTGATCAAACCTGTGCATTCAACAGCAGAGAGCAGAGGACCAGACCAGAGACAGATTGAACCTGACAACATACACATGAGGTGTCCTCCAGGTCAATAGACTTGTACAGGCAGTAGAAGTATGATGGGCAGAAGGTGGGTGGACAGTGAGTATCAGAGGAGTGGACAGTGGATGGGCTGGGGTGGGGTTGGGGGCAAACATGGACTGGATGGCTGAAGAGCTGGCATTGGCTGCATGGACTTCGGTAGCTACTAGGGATGCACGGTAATTGTTTTTTTTACAACCAATACGATAACTGATAACTTCTTGCTTCTTGTAAATGATACCAATAACAAACAACAATAGTTCCCATTCTTCAAATTCTTTTATTATTATTTCGTGTCAGTGGTAAAACTCAGTTCAAGGTGCAGTATGTAGGAATTATGTTCTAAGTAATTATAAAATGGCCTTGACTGTCACCAGACATTAAGGAATCATGGTCATTTTAAATACTGATCTCACTGACAGTACTAGTCCAGCCAGAATATGTGCATTTGAAAAGCTCAGTGTCAGCCCCGAAATGATGTTTATGCTGTTATTGTGTGTTTTGGTCTGATGCTCCGCCCATCACCTGTCTTCCAATCACCAAGTCAGTTGCCTTTCAGCACCCAGGTTGCCAGTTCCCTGAGCTGCAGCTGGAACATTTCTGATCATACATGTCTGACGTTAATAACCTGAAAGGCCTCTTATTATTCCCAAATATGTCGTGACAAAGTGAGAAACAAAACAAGGAGATGTATAGGAGATGCTTTTGAAACATGGAGACGGCTGAAAGCAGAGAAGAATTTGAAGACCAACGGCGGCTAGTCTGACCACCGGTAAGAACCACTGAGAGCCGGGGCCGTGGCCTCTTCACCCAGTTCCTTCTCCCGGGGCCAGGCTCCAGTCTCTTCGCCTGGCCCTGGTGAAGCACCGGTACCGGTGTAGGACTTGTCTCTTGCCATGGTACCTCCTTGTAGTACAGTGTTTTCTGTGGAAGTGACCTCTGCATGTAGCGATGCATAATCGAAAGGGGGTGGGGGGTGGTAGTCCGCTGTCCATGGTTTGGTTGGGGGGGTTGGTAGTCTGGCATCCATGGTTCAGTAAAGGGGGTGGGGGTGTAACGGTAGCGATCCGTGCCGCTTGTACTTCACGGAAGTAAAAGTGAAACTTTCATTTGAACGGGCAGGACGTTTGTCCTGTTCTATTATATATGATACTTATGTATCATATATAATAGAACAGGATGTTTGTCCTGTTCTATATGTATTATACTTATGTATAATAAGTCTGGTGATGATTTTTTTGTATGAAATTTATGGTGTGGTGACAAAGATTAATGGAAACGCTAGTAGTCGACGCTCATGCTGGATCTGGCAACTCCTAGCCTGGGGGGAGGCAGAGAGGATACCACGCTCTACAGTATTTTGAATGTGATTGCAGTACCAGTTTTGGCCACAATCCTACATACGGCACCTTTAACAGTTAATATGATGATGTATGCAAACTCGTTAGTAATAAAATTTGGTTTTCAAAACCATGAAGAATACATCTGTAAAATGACATGCAAAACCAAACTGAACCAAAAACTGTGACAAAAAATAAGGCATATATTGGGTTTGTTTTGGATGGTGAAGATGTTTGAGTGTTTTGTCATTGTATTTCAGTCAGGCTTGGTATGCTAACATCAATTTAATGCTGTAATTCTGTGAATGAAACAGCTGCTGTTCGGTTGATGGATGCTGGATTTTTGACAGAAAAATAACAGAATTGAGATTTCCTGCATTGTGGTGCTTTGAAAAAGTGTAGAGACTGTTTGTCGTCATTACTGTTACTATAAATCAGTCTTAAAATAGAGAATTCTTGCTTTGTTCCCTCACCTATTAATTTTCATTGTATGCATGGTCTTGGTCTTGACTTAGTCATGACCCTTAAAAGTCTTGGTCTTGTCTTGGTCTCAGAACCCTCTGGCCTTGGAAATGTCTTGGTCTTGGATGGTGTGGTCTTGACTACAACGCTTCTAGTAACTACATTCATATTAACCCTGGAATTTTAACAGAGTTAGACCAGTGTATCATTATTTTTTTTGTTTGTTTTAAATTGTATGGTTTTAACTTGCTGTCTCCTTGGGTTATTGACATCACACACCCCAGTATACTGCACATTAACATCCTCCCTTCTTCCTATTATTATTATTATTTATTTATTATTTTTTTTAAATTTATTTTTCCCCTTTACCACCAACATGGACCAGGTGCTGTTTCAGTATTCAAATCTGATTTTGAACAGTTTCAAGTGTTTTGACCAAAATTTATTTGGTTCAGAAGTTTGATTCCCAGCTGAACACCCCCCCCCCCCCGGAAACCTAATGATTTGATATTGGATTTAATATTGGAATGATATTGGATAAAGTTGCTTAGGGGTGGATTTGGATGTAGACAGTTTGAACATTATCATCTGTTTGTCACAGTCTGCTTTGCTGCTGTCTCCTCCCTCTCCTCTCCACACCTCATCACCATAATCAGTTCCACCTGTTGCTCCCAGCTGTGCCTAATTAGCTGGCCAGTATTTAAGCTGCATAGATTCTTTTACTCATAGCAGATTGTCTTTGCGGTATGCCTGATTCGGAAGTATTTTCTTCTTGCCTGATTTCTTGGTTCCGACCTCGTCTGATCCTGACCATGGTTGTTTCTCAGTATCAGCTTTGCAGGGTATGGTCTTCTGAACTCGGCGACTACAGTCTTGGTAAAAGCGGTCCCAGAGAACGGACTTCCTATGAACACAAGTCTCTCAGTAATTGGAACGGCTGCGTAGTTGTGAACTTTCCTTCCTCCCAGATAACAAAATCTGGTGGAGCTTGTTAATCTCTTGACGAACTCTCAACAGGCACGCAAAGACCAGTTAAAAGCAGAATGTATACAAAAAAAAACACATACAACAAGCAGTCAACAAATTTACATCACACACTGACATTATCATACACACAGTCATAGGTTTGGTTTGCACAGACAAATCAGTTTCCAAATGTGCCAAAGTGAGGAACTGTTTTATCATCGAACATATACACAGCCTTCTTCAGTATTTATTGTGCTCCTGGCTGGGTCCTGGCGGGGTTCAAGCTGGGTCAGCTAGGTCCTGGCTGGCATTTCCCCCCCTGCCATCCCTGTCCCCAGCCCAGTGAAACCAGTTTCACACTTAGCAGCAAAACTATTGGTTCAGTTCATACCAAACTGGGTTTATAGATGGCTAGTGACCGAGAATAGATGTGATTACATTTTGGGAAAAGTAGGTCAAAGTTTGAATTTTTTATTTTGAATTCTTCCCATTTACTTATAATGGGCGAAATATGTGTACAGGGTGGGATTTGTTGTGCCTGGCACCACGTTTTCTGTTCAGTTTATAAGTGATATAAGCTCTCTTTTCATACAAGTCCTACACAAACTCATTTTTTGTAATCTTGTTTGGTTACTACCATGGTTGTAATGCTACGTTACAAAAAAAACAAAAACGTACCATCCTCCATCAGGGAATTTAAGGCAGTGGTGGAGTCGACGCCATCCTTCCTCCTGTTGTTCACCGGTCTATGGCCATAGATGGAGTCCACCACATCAAACCATTTCCACTTTTTCTGATTAGAACCACTGCTGCCATTGTGGTCCTTTATGGAACGATAGTCATTTTTTAACTTTTTCAGTTTCTCCCGGCATTGTGTGAAGGTCCTTTGGTAACCATGTTTGGTCATCTGCTCAGATAGCTCCTGAAAACTCTTTCATTGCATGTTGCCCTGTCAAGTTCACGCAGAATTTTTCCGTCAGCCACCAAGGACAGAAATGTCTGAACCTCCTCGACCAACCACGGTGTAGTTTTGTGGACTACCATCATAGTTTTGTGGGCTGATTAACCTATCGGTACATTTACGGTAACCTTCAAAATCAAATTTTAAAAAAAATTTTGGTCGCACATTGATAACACAATGACACTGAGACAACTCCACCAATCAGTGGTCTGCAGTGTTCACACGTCACATTTTAGTATTGGTACCCCCATTTGGAATCTCAGCAAAGTACATACCAAAAAACTAGTACGGGGTACCAGATTCCAGGTCCTGTTACATAATGGAAATGTGAAAAGGCCGAGTCAAGTCGAGCTGGTACCACATATCACTATTGGTGGCTGCAGAGCAGGTGGGATTTCTTCTCACTGCATCTAAAAGTGATAGCATATACACAAAGACAATACAAACAGACTCACTAAGTCTACTGTAACCTCGGAATACTTTAATACACTTATAAAACTTACCCACTTCACCGCTCTTAGATGAAGCCTTTCAAAGGCCAGCTTTCCATTTAAGCCACACTAGGTAACCTTTGGTGCCAGATCATTTCTTATGACTTGTCTGAGGATGCCCCAAACTGTTTTCTTTACTGTGGCACCCCCAGCAAGTCCCAGAGCGGTGACCTGAAAGTAGCAAAAGAGAATTACCTGGATTGATTTTCAAAGCATCATTACATTACCCTATCCTAAAGGAATCAAAGGCAGCTCACCAAATCCTTTTTAAGTCCGGGAATAGACTGGAGGTCTCCTTCTAGGGATTCAGCTGCTCAAAAGTGTGTCAGGGAAAATAAGGATGGTGCCTTTCCATGACTGTAGAAGGGTTTGTCATGCTGTGCATCTCTGCATGAAAATCTTGCACCATTCTTGTTATGTTTGTTGCTGCTCAATTATAGTCTCTTGCTTCACCAGCAAGTCATGTGGCAAAGCTGAATATGACAGAAACAAGCAAGAGATAAGTTAGTTGTAATATCAAACTTTTGTCTGCGGGCCTGTCTCTGTGTGTCTGTCTCTCAGTGGCAGCTGCTCATCTTTCAGAGAGGGGAAGCTCATTGTCGGCTTACATCAAAAAATTGTCAAGTTATTTAAACATAAATTCAGCCCTCCGTTCCATTAGCATTGTCTGCCATCATGTGCACCTTGCTAGATAGCTACTTCACTCCGACCTAGCCAACAGTATGATTAATTTAACTATCTGCAAAACGATATTAAACTCGGGAAAGAAATGATTACATTATGTAACTGAAACAAGAAAACGTTGAAATTATGTTAAATTGAAACAAGCAAGTCCAATGAGTGTGTTTTATTTACAGTGCAAGAAATGAACAAGTAATTTCGTAGTGGTTTCTCTCGCGATTTCTCAAGCAGAATGCGTGACGGTATTAAACTGAACTCTGTCAAGTGAAGGAGTAGATCTCAAAATAGCTGTCAATCAAATGGGATTCAGCCTTTCAACTGATCCTCCAATCAGCACGTGGAAGCCTGGCATCCAGCCCGGCCGAGGTCCCACAGCTCCATTCACCCCGAGAGATGCCGAGCGTCTGGGGACGGGACAAAATTGTAGCATTTATCCAATTACCGTCCAGTTTTGAGACAATGAAAAAAACTGTTCCATGAAGTCCCATTGAAGTGCATGGACGCTGAGCATCTACGGACAAATGCATTGACCATAGATGTATGAGAAAACAGCGCACGGGAATGTATGAGAAGTGAACAACATCAAGTTCGTTGAATTGTGTTAAAGCTGATTCCGAACAAACTGTCTTTGAGATGAACGTGTTCTAACATGTTTGTAGTCAATGAAATGTCAACACAACCGTACATATTTGACCATTTAATTTTCGTAACTTTAGGGGAGGCTGGGCTTCCCTTGCAGTCTATGAGAAATCACCTCAGCTGTCTTTGTGTGTGTCTCCTACGTGTAGGAGTGTCCACTTCACAAGAGCTTTGTCCCTTCAGCTCTGAAGTTTAATGTTTGTCTCATGTGTGCACCAAACTGTTTAAACAGATTAATCAAGGTGTAGTAGAGGGAAAACAACAAAAATGTCCCTCGTCTCAAGTGGAATCCTAGTATATTTCATTCATCATATTCCTATCAAGCCTTGCACATTTTAAGTCTGATGAACAGACCTAAAACAACAAGGTTGCAGAATACAGAATAATATAAAGGATAAGTAAAGAAATCTCCTTTTTGGTGTACTCCTTATACACTACATAATAAAACCCCTTTTGCAGAGGTATATTTTGTACTAAAGCAACTGCACTGTTAATACTAATGCAGTTTTCACCACTTGAAGTTGTGATAGTCATACCATCAATCAATAAATGCTTAAACTGTTTCACAGTGTCCATTAGATGAAGCACAGGTCCTTCTCTGTGCTGCCCTTTTGCTAAGGTTGTCTGTTTCTCAGTAATGGTTTCTGCATTGGTGCTGTCCATTTCTGAGACATGTCGGATTATCTGAGTCAAAGGACTGTGTGGTTTCCTCACCATTTTCTTTCATTTATAGAGATAATTTTCTAAAGGAAATCCAAATATGAGATCTAAGTGACCATGAACTTTAACATCCTCACTGAGGTGAACTAAACCATGGATGTGAATACAACAACTCAGCACCACATAATGACTGAAATAGTCCACAGATGAGCACCGTAATGCCCTAGCGATGTCATTCATCACTAAATATGATGATGGCCCAGCTAAATGTCAATGGCAACTGAAGCAGCATGAAGTTCTTGTAGACCTCCTCAGCCAACACACCGCTTAAAAGAGCTGGACCTGTGTATGATAGAAACTGTCTCAGTTCAGTTGATTTCCACCTCAGTCTTTCTTTAAATGCTCTTAGTTTCTTGGCAAACTCAGCTGGTACAAAGGGTTTCAACTGATCCGTTTTTCAGATATGACGCTGCATTGACCAGCAGATATACGTAGAGGTGCAGCAGTTCCTGTCTACAAATCTAAAAGCCTGTGTACTACACCAAGACACACCAAATGCATATAATGATGTGGAAACAGCTTACCATGCCAATATTCAATTCAGTAAAAGGTGAGTGCCCCACATGATGATCTGAATCACTACAGCATTTGAAAAGCTCATCAGTCCTAGGAGCGCCATGCATCTGGGAAAGTCATATGGTGGTTCATGTAAAGACCTGACTGAATACATTTGTTACATCGAGAATACCCTGTGTGAGACTTAATGACTTTAATGTACGATCTAGCAGGAGCATCACATATAGTGAACTCACTTTTACAAAAAAGTCTGTGCACCTATGAGAAATCCATCTTTCAACTGTTTAAGCTCATTTACAAGTGCACCCAGGTACTCAAGCAAAGACATTGGTTTGGACACACCACAGAACCAATGCAATCAGTACATATTTTCATACAGTCGTATTGTGACATCTCCAAGATGGGCCAGAGCTGCACAGAGGAGCTTTTAAAAAGTGGTGGAACCATTGATGTTCAGTTGTAATTTGAACAAGTGTTTATCTTGGACTTTACTTGACATTTGCTCAAAAGTTTTCCTAAGTGCACTCATGACACCACCATAGTAAATAGAACCACCTGCTAAATTTTCCACCACATAATGTGTCTTAGTTTACAGCAAAGACCAACCATCTTTTGGAAGGCTAGGATGGTAAGCCCTGAGAATGGACAGCAGCACTGAAAGAGCAACTACAGAGACACCATACTTAATGGCCCAGTCTGATAACACAGATGTCAAGCTGGGATGGGAATTGTCAATTGTTCATCATCAGAACTATCATCAGTTTCCGGTTCACTGCTTAAATCCTCCTCCTCAGACATGCCCATATTACAATGAGGACTGTCAGCTGTACCGTTGTCTCATCATTGTCCTGAACTATCACTATCTTAGAACTTCCAGGCATTTCATTTTCCAAGGAGCTAAGCTTAACATCGACTCTTTTCAGGGTCCTCTTGCGAATGTAACTTGCATCACTGCCATTTTGTACTGAAAAAAAATAAAAAAATAAAAAAAATAAAGGGAAAACATAATTACTTTTATTGAAGAAAAAACTCAAATAATAAACGTTATCCATAAACAATGCCAAAAAGCGTACAGAAGATGTATTTTTTTAAGAGAAAAATACTAAAACTAACACAACCATGGTGAAAGAAAAAATAATACTGAAGGTGGGCAACAGTAATATTTTATAATACAGCACATCTCTATACAACAACACAAACCAGCTCTACACCAACATGATATCATGAATTACGTACAGATAACATGCTACTTTTAATTGGCTTGTTATCTGCATTATAAGCTTTCAGCGTGTATATTTACGCCGTGTAAATAACACGCCATTAGCGTGATTAGCGGCTGCATTAGCGTAATTAGCAACTGGCGCGATTAGCGGTTAGGGGATAGGGTTAGGTTTACAGTTAGTGGTTAGTGCAGTTAGTGATTAGCGCAATTAGCGGCTAGCGCAATTAGCAGTTAGCGATTAGCGGCTAGCGCATTGACACACCATCAACTGGCGTTAAATAACATGTATAAGGATAAAAATGTGTACGTATAGCACGCCAAATGCAATAAACTGGCGTCACATACATGATGTCATGAGATTAGTCTGTCTACACTAACATTTTTTCCTCAGAGCACATGTGCTCCTAAAGTAAAAAATATTTGGGAGCATAAAAAGCTATTTGGTAGCAAAATGAAAAATGTATTGAGCCTTTGCACGTTACGTCACACTCTGTTCGCGCCGCAAATGAGCGCCATGACAGACGGCGGAAGTGCCAGACTGCACACTAGACAGCAAACCGGCTAATATAGAATTTGATCTAAACGTTCTCGTTTTTGTTCGTTTTTAACCCTGCTTTACACGTACAGTGGTTGCACACAACAGTTCCATCCTTCTTCAAAGACACCCATGGTTTCAGCTGGTTCCAGACAGAGCCTGGATCTGATGGACCTGATATTACAGATAGAGCAGGCTCGGTTTTGGTGATAGCATATTAGCTCCACCAAATGCTAGCTAGGTGGTAGACTGGGTTAACTACGATGAGCCACTCTGTTCCAGTGGCTGTCATAAGCAGCCTTCAATATTAGCTCTGTTGTAGTGCCTGCCTTTTTTACCAGCTACACTACATTATATGAATACTTTTATTCTCATTATGCTGTACCATATGTTCTAGCGGTGGAACTGTGCATATTACTGCGTGTAGACAGTAGAAAGGCAGCCACTTCAACAACAGAGCTAATACTGTAGGATACTTATGACAAACACTAACATTATTACAGTGTTAGTTAATTAGAGCTGCTTTTGGTTACAGTCTGTTTGAGTTTTAATGGCAGGCTGGGGAAACATGTTAAAAACATACACAGCTAGCTAGCTAACGTTAGCTGTATCTTTCCTTTACCATTATGGGATCCATTCCTCTGCCGTGAGCGCAGTACAGCGACTCTGTAATCTAACCTGAGACTAAGAACTGGTATCATCCAGACTTTTGTATGTTTTTAGATCAGTACCTGTGTATGGGGACACTCCATTTAGAACAGAATGGTACAGACCGTGTGCTTTAAACTCCGGTAGACTGGAGGATTTTGCTAGATCCATAAACACATCAGGAGGGAGAAGGGTCGGTAGCTAGCCCTGCTATCGCTAGCTGCTCCAAATAGTGTCTTTGTGCCGTCCAGTAAGGTGAGTCACTTCGCAGGACAACTCCAAAACTTTATTTCAGTGCTGGTAGACAGAATCCGTCGCTCATTTGTTGTTGTTGTGTTGCTTTTGCCGTCCACCATGGGCTGAACCCCTAGTCACATGATAACTGTGACGTCGGTGCAAGGGTAATAAGTGACACATTTAACCCTTTAATAATAATGAGGATCAAACCTGACCCTTTTTTTTTTTTTTTTTTACATTTGAGAACAGTAAAAACATTCCTAACCATAACAAATTATCAGCATTGAAAATGATAGGAGTGATAGGTACATTATATGCAATGATTAATTATTTCAACTTAAAAGCTATACTTGTAGATACTGTCCCACCCAGCCCCCTCTGTAAATATGAGTGGAAGCTCCCACATGCCTGAGCTTTACCCTGCTGACTTGTATCATTAGAACAGACATACCTTGTGATTTTCAGCCTTCTATAATTATATTACCCTGAACAGCAGGCACTTCTTCAGCTGAGAATATGACAGTCAGATAGCCTATTGTTCCCCTCTATTAAATATGAAAGGAGGCTGACCCACTACCTGTACTCGGCATTGTATTCGCCTGTTCCTCTGGCTTTGGATGCCTATATAGTCAATGCGTGCAACATGTGCAACGCATTTCCTTTCATAATTAATACAGTGAATGCAAGCTAACCGGGTGACACATAAAATGCAATACATCGCTTGTGCAATAGGGGGTAGCTCTGAGTCAGGTACAGGTGTCAAACTGAGTGATATTCAGATCAAAAAGAGTGTATTCTGATGTTTGTTGCGCCGGACATTTTAAGGGTAGGAATTAGGGATGCACCGATACCGATACAAGTGTCAGCATTGACTCCGATACTCAGTGTGTGTAACCGTACTCATACTCATAAAAGACATCTGATACAAATGCACCGATACAACTACGGCCGTGTGACATTCACAGTTCAGTGCAGCAGGTACGAGGCGGTGGAATAATGTGTGTGGAGTGTGAAGAGTGTGGAGATTTTTCAAAATAAATGACGGTGATAAAAGGAACGCTGACTGCAAGTAACGTTAAAGACAGACAGATACGGAGACAGCGTTCTGTCCGTCCTCTGCGTACATTCCATCCGTTTCCAGGTGCTGGTGGATGCGCAAACAGAATGAGAATACCAGTGGATGTACGGAGCGGTGCGGACCGTGCCGCCAACAGAAGTGAAAACGAAACCTATCACTCATTTCTCTTTTCTCTACCTGCTGAAGCTAAGCTTTTAAACCTTACCAGTGGAAAACGCTGAAATATTAGTATCACATTAGTGTTACCTCTGTCGTCTCCACGTTTGTTATTACTGACTTTCTTCTTCTTCTTCTTCTCAAAAAACTTTACTCTTCTTTGTGGTATTTGTCCAGTATGGTTAATTAAGAGCAGCGCCCCCTGGTGGATTAATTGAGAAGCGCTCATTCCAACACATTAAATGTCAGTAGCAGCACTTTGTTCCAGTCAGACTAATGATAATGACAATAAAGCACATTTACGAAAGGAACTAAGAACTGGAATTGGATTATTAAGTACTCGTATCGGTACTCGGTATCGGCAAGTACTCAAATGTAAGTACTCGTACTCGGTCTGGAAAAAAGTGGTATCGGTGCATCCCTAGTAGGAATACCGTGGTGACTCGCCCAATTCACAGGAGAATAATCACATACACAAGCCATTGTAACATTGGACCAGAACTCACTGAGCCTGTGTCACTTTTAATTAGTGAACATCCTGTTCGACCCTTCAGTTTAAGAGCACAAAGGACGGGGAAATCCAATCTCTTGTTCAGCCTAGGTGAATTCTAGATGGGGAGAAGCATTTCCAATATTTCTGAATGTCTGTCTCCGAACCTGGTGGCTCAAGGACTCACTTCCTGCTGGAGACTCTGGTGAATCCCCGCCATCTTCTTCTTCTGTAAATATAACTTGTTAAAATACATCACTTGCATATTGCCCCCGATGGTGACGTATGGTATTGCACGCATCACTGTGTTGGGTATCAAAAAATGGACAACACATTTTGAGACACAAGCATGCATCTTGGTGGCCAGTGTGTTTCAAAGCAGTGCAATGCGTTTGCGTCTGCGTGCCCTTGCATTGACTATGAAACGGCCCTTAGGCAGAGTTCTTGCCTGCCACATGGATGATCCAGGTTTGAGTCCGGCTCACGTACCGCTCACCTGAACTCACCTCAGCCGCATGTAACAGAGAAAGGACTGTTATTATTATTATTATTCTTTTCCAAGTCCTGCTCTCCTGTTACCTCTACCACTACTGAGATTCATTAAAAGCCTGTTCTTTTACTTGTGAGTCTGTGTGGCATTTGGATCCTCCCTCTACACTACCTGTTACACTGTTGTGCAGTATGCACAGCTATGCGTTAATGACACATCCTTGCATAGCATAGTTCCCTAAAATCTGTTGGTTCAACAAATGGAAATGAGGTTGTAAGAATCCTGAACAGAATCTGAAGCAGAACTAATTTGTGGGGAAATAGTAAAGTGTCAAATACAATGTCTGGCTGTTACAAACCCAGCTATTTTATAAATATAAAAAGGCTTTCATCAACTCTCAAAATACTAAAGCACCAAGGGGACAATTAAACTGAAAATATATAGTAGTTAAACAAAGGGTCAAATACTCAGTGTAAATGTTCCATCTTCTTGAAGACCATCCAATTAATTCTGTTTACAGTCCTCAAATATGACAAATGTGTAACCCTCTAAAGAACTGTAAGAACTCCAAACTGGCATTTTGTTTATCATACAATTGAGTACGACAATGAATCACTGGTATCAATCACAATTCTACACACACATCACTGAAGGGAAACGAGCACAGAGTCTGTGTGAGAACCAAACATCAGAGGTTCTGTTAACACACACAGAGGAGCATTATGTCTCTCAAACGACTTGGAGAATGCAAGACAAAAATGATACTTTTCAAGATGCTAGAGGGAAAAAAAAGGGGGAAGAGAAAAGAGAAAGGCTTTGCAGTCACCGCTTTAGAAGGATTTTATATCAGACAAACCTAATCTTATGCTCTGCTCTTGTTTAAAATGTTCAAGCCGGATGTGGAACTGGATGAGAGTGAATGTATTAGAATGAGACAAATTAGAGCTGAACTCATGGCAGAACCATCATGACGAGGCCTTATTCACCGTAAACAGAACGTGTGTTCATATGAGTCTGTTGTATTTAATGTGGTCAGAACCATAACTGAATTCCACTCTAAGGAAAGAACAAATGAGCAAATGCATATATTCAACAGCCAAATCTGATTCCACTTAATAACAATACCAGTGTTGATCTAGTGGTTTCCACAAAAAATAATAAACAACTGCAATTAAATCTTTAACTGATAAGAAATACAATATGTGTTCCCATACGTACCAGCTGACTTAACATCCCACATAGCTTTAGTCTGATGTTCATTTTTAAACCAGGCTTAAGTGAATAAATATAGATGTTTGGGTTTTTTTTCTAATGTGTGAACTCCACTTTTGTACATGAACACATTATGAATTGTAACTTCAACTGTCACATCCCTCATTAGAGGACATTGCTGATGTCTACTATCTCTTCATTGTGAATGACTTTTCTCACCCTGGTAACCACCTGTTTGACCTCCTTCCCTCAGGGAGGTCAAGGAGGTCAATGACAAACATGCACAGACTATTGAACAGTTTCTTTTCCGAAGCCGTTCAGACTCTCAATAAACACACACTGTGACTCTTCCACCTACTTTTAAAAACTGGCTTTGACTCATGAATGTATTCTTGACATCCTGTACTTGCAGATTATTTGTTATTATCAGCTTGACTGTTATTAATTATGAATGACTGTGTTTTTTGTGTGTCTGTGAAATGTAGAATGTATGAAGAAACTGTAATGAGCTCCAAGCAATTTAAATGAATACGGTGACAATAAACTTATCTTGACATAACGTGTGGATGGAACATGAAGAGCCATTAAGACATGTTAACCCATTAACCCCTGACATGTCTGTGGTGAGCATTCAGAATGTGTGATTTATTTTACCCTTTCATGCATAGTGTTCACTCCGGTAGACAGTTACTCTTCAGCTGTTCTCTTGTATATTCACAGGTTTTGTTGTTTTTAGTTGGATAATCAGCTGATACAGTGGACACAAGTCTGCACCATCCAATACACTGCAATTCATACCATTACTATAACTTTCCTGTTCTTGATAAACCTGATCTGCAGTGATATGTTTGAGTGTAATCAATAGTTGACTGTTAGACTCTAATTAGCAGATTTAAAAAAAAAAAAAAAAAAAAGTTTTTTCTGCATATTATCTCCATGAACTAGGACGATTACTGTTATTAATTATTTAAGGGAAGGGGTGGATTTATAAGTTATGCTTCTTCTCACTCCTTTTCGAATATGCATTATATGTCCTTTGTTAAAGTGTTTTGTTTATTTTCTTGTTTGACATTCATATTTGAAATAAAGACATCAATCAATCAAATCAATAACTCAAGAGAGTCATAACTAGTATTAGAGTATGTTAAAATGTGAGAAAACATCAGATTAGCAGCATTAAAAATGTTTTTATTTCATTGTTTTCATATCACTTTCTGATATTGGGTTTTAAATACATGTTTCTGTACATCAAGAATAAATGCATGGTGTAGCCGAGTGGACATTTTTCTCAATCCATGAAAAAAAAAAAAACTCAATTGCATTGTTTTTTCATGCCTTATGAGGAATAAAAACACTCAAGAAAAGATCTTGACAAAGGTTCTAATAATTCATGCATGAAAGGGTAAAATACTCATAAAAATTAATGTATTTACTCAAATAGGAAAATTTCAAAAAGTGCTGATAGAATAGACCTTGTTTTTTCCGTAGACATCTGAGCATGCTCAGTGCACCCCCACTGCTTGTGTAATGGGGGGGAGCAAAACATAGAGCAGTGAGTGAGACTGACTTTGGGCTTTTTTTTTTTTTTTTTTTTTTTTTTTTAAGGCAATGGCCACTGCAACAGTACTGTGGCATGAAATATCAGTTTGTCTATTGCCACAGAGCCAAATGTCGAATTCTGCACTCTGAACATTGTCCCAGTGGCTGATTTATATTCATTTTAAAACCCAGGCAAATTGTGGGAATAGCCACTTTGTTTGTTTTTTTTTTTTCAAACCATTTCCTTGTATTTTTTTTTCCACTGTTGTTTATAGTGTTGTGGGGATTTTCCTTTAATTTTTTTTTTACTGTGTTTTTACTGAGTTTTGACGTGTAACTGCTTTATAGAGTTGAGGTGTGAAACAGCAGCTGGACTGATTTAGAAAAACAGAGCTCAAAACAAACCTACTGGGCCCAAATTCAAATCCTTGTTGTTCCAGTGTGTTCCAGTTCACAGTTCATGTTCAACATCATAAATCTCTTCTGATGTACATTCTGAGCACGTTATTAGTCCAAACCTGTCAAACTTCAATTCATCTATTGGTCTTTTTCTGTTATTACCTGAAGGGGAGGCGAGGGGTAGTGTTTTGGGTTTGGTTGATTTGTTTGTTTGTTACACCTTTAGCAGGCAAAACTATTGGTTGAATTCATACCAAACTGGATTTATAGATTGCAGTGACCCAGAATAGATGTCATTACATTTTGGGAAAGGTAGGTCAAGTTCAAATCTTCCCATTTACTTATAATGTGCAAAATTCATGCGAGGGCAGGGTTCATTGTGCCTGGCACCACTTGTTTCCACCCTGTTTTGACCCTAAAACACACAGTAAAGCAAAACCACTGAAGAAAAGGACACAAGCACATACTCACAGCAGCTTTTAGGACACTGAAACAGATGACAATTCACAGCAGCACCTTTACCTGGAATCAAAAGGGTTAAATAAATTACCCCTGACCTCACTTATCAACTGAAGCAAATGAGGTAGAAAGACGTATGGTGTGAAGAAAGACTACAGTAAAAGAAAAAAATGCTGACACTCGTTGAATAATAATAAAAAAAAAAACCCTCCTAGAATAAGATTACTTGACAGAACAATAGTCACAGAGAAACACATGAAGATGGAAAACAACAAGAAAGGGGGAAAAGTAAGTGACTGCAGTTTAACGAGCTCCACTCCTTAAATGAAATGTTGGACATGGAGAGGCAATTACAGTCTAACCTACAAACTGTCCCGATGCTAAGAAATAAAGAAAACAAGCTCCGAATGGCAGAACACGCACACAAACACACTGTGAGCAGACAGACAAGTTCATCAGCTGACAGAAAGTCCTGTCTCTGCACATTATGGACCTGGAGTTTCTTATTTTATAGGAGGCATTTGATGTCTATGACGGCGTATTAGGGCCACATAAGGAAATAAAAACACTTGTCACTACGAGAATAAAGTCGTAAAATATTAAGATAAAACTCAGAATTTTATGAGAATAAAGTCAAATACAAAAAGTCAGGATTTTACAGGAATGAAGTTGTAATATTATGAGAATAATGTTATTTGAGAACAGGCAGGAAAAATATCATAATTTATGAGAATAAAGTCGTACCCACTCGTCGTATAATGGAGAACTTGGAACATTTTGTGAGGTTACACATTCATTTGGGGTTTATGCACGGCCAACTACTGAGCCTAGCCTATGGAGATAAAACCTGTAATTTTACGAGAATAAAGTCATAATATTTCGAGACTAAAGCCATATTATTATGACAGTAAAGTCATAGTTTAAAAAAAAAATCATGATTTAATGAAAATGTCATACTTTTATGAGATTAAAGTTGTCATATTTTGAGAATAAAGCCATAATATTATGAGAATAACGTAATTTAAAAACAGGCAGGAAAAATATCAGTTTACAAGAATAAAGTCATACCCACTCATCACATAATGGAGAACTAGGAACATTTTATAAGGTTCTACTTTTGGGGGTTTACACATTGCGAAATACTGAGCCTATTAGCCCCACCCACCATCAACACATTAGCATCAGTCTAAGGACCTTAAAGCCAGTTTGTACACGTTGGGGATCGTTTCGTCGTAAGAACTGAACGTATTTGAAGCAAATTACTTAACTTAGTTAAGGCTTACAATTTCCAAATTAAGACTTATCGCACTATTGCAAATTCATTTTCAAAATATTACAACTTTAATCTCATAAAAATATGACATTATTCTTGAATATTACGACTTTATTCATGTAGTGACAAGTACTTTTATTTTTCCTATGTGGCCCTAATACACCATCCTAGATATCAGTTTAGCAAAAGACTAAAGTTTGAAGATAAGTTATGAGTACAGATTGCCGTACACATTAAATCCAGTTTGTGGAAAGACAAAAATGGTTTGCTGTTACGATAGTGCTTTACAGAAAATACAGGTAACAGGTGGGGCAGCCATGGCCTGGAGTTGGCTGGAGAGTTGGCTTGTGACTGAAGGGTCGCCGGTTCGATTTCCTGGACTGGCAGAAAGTTGTTGGCTGATGTGCCTTTGAGCAAGACACTTAAACCCCCCCACCCCACATTTCCTCCCCGGGCACCTGGTATGGTGAGCCCACTGCTCTTAGCATACTGTGTGAGATGAATGATCTAGTGATGAGTTAAAGACAGAGGACAAATTTCAGTGTGTGGTGCATGTTTAGGTGTGTGGACCCCTGCTGACAAAATAAAGATTGTATTGTATTGTATTGTATTGTATTGTATTGTATTGTATTCTATTCTATTCTATTCTATTCTATTCTATTCTATTCTATTCTATTCTATTCTATTACCATGTATTGTAAAATAATACATTCATTAATTCTACTAAATAATTCTACTGAGTCTCTGGCTGTGTTTATGTTTTTCAGGATATTAATGAATATACAATTGCACAACATACCATCTGCCAGGAATCTAGTTTTGATTAAAAAAAAAAAAAATTATATGCAGTGTCTCATGATGTCAAAGAGGCACTGAATATGTGGTAAGGGGTATCTTAGAATATGCATGGAAATATGTGTGGAGAGAAATGTTTTTATTATTATTATATTATGTATTATTATTATTATGATTATTATTATTATTATTATTATTATTATTATGAATTATCTCATAAATCAGACCATCTATTTCTGATACAATAAGACTAAAATACAAGGAGAAAAGAAGAAAATGTAATTTCTCAAAATTTCTTACTTAAAATTTGTAAATAATTAAGAGAATACACAACTGATTGTTTTTTTTTGTTTTGTTTGTTTTTTTTTACAGAAGAATCACATACCTGAACTCCTGACTTTTTCATTTTTACAATCTCATATTTCCATTTACAAAGCCTCAATATCTCAAAAACAAACAATGGACATACAACTGAATCTGCACTAATAACATTCTTTTCTCAAAGTAAGAAGCTAATTAGAAGTGGTCGATTGGGACATTTTCTGAAATCTGGTATTTGAGGTAGATTTACAATATTTCAAGGAAATGACTGGGTAAATGCCACAGAGCTCAAAATAAACCAGTAAGTCAATGATGTGTAATATCATTTTCCTTCTGTTAAAATGGATTTAATGGCATTCATAATAAAATGTCATCCAGGAACTAGTATCAAAGCCAAGATGCCGATACAGGGTCCTGAAGGAACAGGGCTTGGTGTTAAATAATAATTTTCCTTGAAATAGTGGGCCACGGACCTGCTTGTTAAAGCACGTCAGGAAAGTGAGACTGAGAACTACACCAAAGTACGAGTCAACCACAGGTAGATGGATGATAAATAAAAGGAATAACCTGAAGTGAGTGGGGAAGTGCTAACAGTATGGTTTACCATCCCAAACTTCAGTTGCTGAATGTTGCATTCAGTGTGAATAGTGGAGGACTCAGCTGGAGTCAGTAGGTGTAGAAAATCTGGAACTTTTTTATGGGCGGTTTAACTACTAATTGAGCCTATAAACAGACACACACACACACGTTTGCGTCAGTAAACTCATTTCCATGACAGAAATGTATCGAACTGCATGCATGTTTCAAAGTTATTGGTTAGGTTTTTATTATGTATTGAAATTGTTAAATCCATAAACACAGCACTTATGAGTATTGATGGGATTCTTTAAGCTGCTCATTCATTCTGTCACCTTGTATCAGTGAACCCGTTACATGCAAACCAACTACTCCGATCATTATCCAATTTCTGGAATTATCAGATTATTCAGGTGATCATGTAAACAGGCACTCAGATAGGCCTTTATCCGATAACTGCAGTTTATCTGCTTATGAAAAATCTGATTTACCACACCTAGATTCTCCCCAATACTTCTATCTTTTGTAATGCACCTTTACTAAAAATACTTAGAGTAAATGAAAATAGATCACCTTGTTTTTTTTTAAATTGCCATGCATGTGCATTTTGTCATGTTGTATTCAGTGTTTTCTTTAAGTCTAGACACAAGTCCAGTCTTCTCCAGTGGATTTGGCACCTCTATGATTTTGTGTTTATCAAAAGTCAAAAGCATGCCATTGTTCAAATTTGGTTTTGGTTACAATTAAGGGTTGGTTATGTCTTTACAGGTGTTCACTATATAAAGCCAGACCCAAATACAGTGTGATGTTCCGTGCATTTGGCATGATCCACAATTGGCATTAATCCACAATTTACAGAAGAGTCCAGTCTGTCTGGAGGAGGCAGCACCCAGGAAGGGTCTGTGTCACAATTCTGCGTCAGGTTTGACATGTAATATGAAGTCATTATTCAGGCATCATATACTGTATGACTTCAAACTGTCAGGATTTGGGCTAAAGTATCTTTTTCTATGGTGCTCTTAGACTAAAGCAGGCCTCACTTTACATAAAGTGGAGATTGTCCTAATATTTTGATTGGAGATACTTGGGTATTGTGTTATTGGCAAGCAATAAATAGGCTATTTTCTCTCTTTTCTCTCTTTTTCTGTGCAGAGAGAAGGAACAAGACAATCAACAACTGAAAGAACAACGCACCAACCGGGAGATTGTTGATGTATCATAACCATTAATTTCATTGTCACAAACACTGTAATTTTAGTTTTCAGTGTAAACACGGTGCTTGATTATATGGTTAATACTCAACCACTTATTTCAGTAAGCATGAATCTGCCATGAAATAGTTGATTACAGCATTAATTATAGAACATCGCAATTGGTACAATACACTAATTAAACACAAGAGAGGTGAAAAGGACTATTATTCCTCATATTACTTAACAGAATGTACAGTATAATTCCCCATAACACACACACACACATGTGTGTGTGTGTGTATGTATATGTACATATATATATATATAATATATATATATATATATATAATATATATATATATATATATATATATATACAGGGTGGGGAAGCAAAATTTACAATGAACATTTAGTTGTTTTTTTCTCAGCAGGCACTACGTCAGTTGTTTTGAAACCAAAAATATTGATGTCATAATCATACCTAACACTATTATCCATACCTTTTCAGAAACTTTTGCCCATATGAGTAATCAGGAAAGCAAACGTCAGAGTGTGTGATTTGCTGAATGCACTCGTCACACCAAAGGAGATTTCAAAATAGTTGGAGTGTCCATAAAGACTGTTTATAATGGAAAGAAGAGAATGACTATGAGTAAAACTATTACGAGAAAGTCTGGAAGATACTATTAAAGAAGAATGGGAGAAGTTGTCACCCGAATATTTGAGGAACACTTGCACAAGTTTCAGGAAGCGTGTGAAGGCAGTTACTGAGAAAGGAGGACACATAGAATAAAAACATTTTCTATTATGTCAGTTTTCTTGTGGTAAATACATTCTCATGACTTTCAATAAACTAATTGGTCATACACTGTCTTTCAATCCCTGCCTCAAAATATTGTAAATTTTGCTTCCCCACCCTGTGTGGTGTGTGTATATATATATATATAATATATATATTATATATATATATATATATATATATATATATATATATACGAGGGCTGTTCAATAAGTTCATGGCCTCACTCAGAACAGAACAACACAGACTGATAATTTATATTTATTTTTCAACATAATCTCCATTTACAGCAATGCACTTGGTCCATCGATGTTCAAGCATCACTATCCCATCACAAAAGAATGTAACATCCTGTATAACAACCAGTATTTCTGGGTGAGGCCATGAACTTATTGAACAGCCCTTGTATATATGTATACATGTATACATGTATATATATATATATATGTGTGTATATATATATATATATATATATATGTATATATATATATATATATTATATATATATTATATATATATATATATATATATATATATATGTGTGGTGGTGTGTGTGTATTTTTCACCATTTAAGAAACTAAACACACACACGGACACTTAAATTGGCTTGTTACAAATAAATAAAATAAGAATGATAAATAGTAAAATAATGAATAAATAACCATTTAACCCAGACATAAAAACGGAGATGACACTTCAAAATAATAATAGAAATCAGAAAAAACTGTTGTGTGACTTCACTTTCCATGCTCTCACTTCATTACTAAATGCAGATCCAGTCTGACCCAGTTCAACTCCAGTAAATGGTTTTGCATTTATCATCACTTCTCCAACATGGCTGCTAGAAAACCACAAACTACAGAGTAAAACATCCTCCATTACTAATGTGAGTTAGACCCTTAACCTGTGGAGTGTGAAAAGGTGAAAGGTTGCATAAATTCTAAAATGCAACATCAATCACCATAGCAACGATTTCTTGCTTTCATCAGCGCTTGATGATTTTTCAAGCACAGATGAGACGAAGTTTTTTTCTGCATTTCAAAGGCCCAAGGTGTTCTTGGAGATGGCCTTCTGGTTTCCATTTGCACCGAGTGCTCGTCTCTTTTCTTTGCCCTGGTCTCGCTCGGTGCTTAAGTGTGGATGTGTATTTAGCTTGGTGGTGTAGTTTATGGTGGAGCGCACAGTCGTGTGTTTAGAGGAAAGGAATCAAATCAGCATCAGATTTGAAATGAAAATTCACAGAGCTTACATGTAAGGGATATGGATCTGTGTGGATCACTGAAGGTTTAGTGTATAATTCCACATTCGATGACACATATTTTGTTGACTTCTGTACTTGTATTACATGTGAAGATGAGATGAAAGTTATTGTTTCCTTACAGAGATTAAATTGCCCCTCAAAACAAAATAGAAAACACAAGTAATTAGTACAATTTTGCACAAACAGTTGTAATAGTAAGAAGTAAACAGTTCTGTCTTCCTTATATCCCTCTCACTGATTCCAGCTTCGTTCTCATAAATATACCAACTTCTTCCATCAGTTTATCCCGCTGTCTTGCATACTTAGGTTTAATGTTCCCACCCCAGCAAATTCCAGTATAAGAAAACACACTCACCATCTTTGACATAAAACATACAGCTTTGTAGTGCAAATGTCGAAGGACCGGAGCCTCTTTAGGAAAAAAAAAAAAAAAAAAAAAAAATCAACATTGGCCCTCTCCTCGAGTGGATCTGTGTTCAGAGGTTAGTCCATTTTATCAAGATGCACACCAAGATATTTGTTAGTACCACCTCAATAAAGTAATAATAATAATAATAATAATAATAATAATATAACAATAATACAACAAAACAATAAATATAAATATATAAAATAATAATATATAATAATAATAATGATATAATATAATATAATAATAATAATAATAATATAATAATATTATTATATTATATATTCATTTCTCTGTTGTTGGAGGTGTTCAGTAGAAGTCAGTCACTCCAGTCACTGAAAGCTTTTGTCCTTGTACACTCCTTCCTGCTATGTTGATACACACTGCACTATATCATGTTTTAGATGTTTCTAGCTATCAATATAATCTTTAAAATTCTTGAGAAATTGCATAAGATTATTCAATGCAACCGCCCTGTTTTTCACACACGTTGAAAGGTTACATTCATCATTAAATACAATCATCATTATACTATCATTTTCATCCTCAATGTTGTGAAAAACAGCTACCATAATGCCAAAACTTCAAAAACTTCTTTTGTTTTTGCTTTTAATTAAGAATCTCTTGCAGAAATCCCTGACTGTGTGTTTATCTAGGTTAAGTGTGTCCTATAAATCACTGGTCTTTCAGTCCTATATCAGCCTGTGATAGCCAATGTAATGTTTATCCTGTTTTATGTGATATGTGAGCACAGGTAGGTTTTCAAGGATTTTTGGATTACTACTGCAAAGGAGCAGGGCTGAGAAGGTAACTTAAACTTACAGTTGCAATCACAATAATTAAATCCCCATTGCACTATGCAATGCAGCTTTACTTGCATTTTTTTTTTTTTTCTGGTGTTTGCAATTAACAAATTACACACCAGTTTAAATAGCTAAATAAAACTAATAAGGATACAAAAAGGCACTGAATGTTCTAGAGATACAGTTGGAAGTTGAAGGATCAGTGGCTGTACTACCTGGACATGGCAGAAAGAGGAAGTTATTAACCCCTTACTGTTGAATGTACATACAAGTATTTAAAAAAAAAAAATGCATTATTTGTGTTTTTACTTTCAAGTAGATGCTAAATTAAGCAGATATTGTCAACCTGACTATAGCACATAAAACAGATTGAGTTTTGGGTATGTTGTATATTTGTGACAAACAGGCAATAAGGTAAAAAAAAACACAAACACATTTTCCGGTCTCAGACATGGAAAGGATTTTATTGATGCCACATTATTTCAGTGTCCTGACTGTACCACCAACTATTTTAACTATTATTATCGAAGCAGACAGAACTCGAGCTTTTAATTTGGAACAACATTAATTAAGAATATTAATGAACTGGAGACCTTTGTCCTTGTGGAATGGGCTAATGGTTTGGCAGTTTCTGGCAGTGTTCCTGAAACACTGCCAGAACTTGGTGTATGGTT